>NW_023270921.1:4401032-4510697 GCF_011800145.1 Mirounga leonina | reverse complement strand
CACTCTCTCTCTCACTCTCTCTCAGGTGGATGAATAGAGTCTTTTTTTAAAAAAAAGCAAAACAGGGAAGTTGTAGGTAATGCTTCAGGTTTAGGGCTCGCTCCGTGTCTTAAACTACTGAGGTAGTGTGGGTATAACCCCTTAGTTCTCAACTGGGGACCATTTTGTATGCTGGGGGATATTTGGCAATGTCTGAAGGCACCTTTGGTGTCCACAACCGGTGGGCGCTACAGACACCCAGTCCGTGTAGGCTGGGGTTGCTTCTCAGCTTCCAACAATGCATGGGGCAGCCCCCTGCCCCCACCCGGACAAAGAATGGCCTGGCCCCAAATTTCAAAATAGTGCCAAGGTTGAGAAACCCTGCTGTAAACGAATCCTCTGGGCTTCGCAACATAGAATCTCCTTTCCACAGCCAGGGGCCGGCAAGAGGGGTCTTTTCTCAGTGCCAGGAGGGGAGTGTGTTTTACCTGCTCACGTCAGTGTGGCCCCTGCACCGTGTGGCTCCTCTTAATTCACATCCGTTACCAAGACAAGACAGGTTAAAAAAAAAAAAAAAACCCAAAACACCTTGTAGTTTTGTTTGTAGAAGGCAGTTGGTGTTATTGCTGCAAAGAAGGGCCCTGAATTTCTGAGGTTAGTGTGCCGGCAGTCACCTTGCAGACAAGCCCTTTCCAGCAGGCAGGCTCTCTGAGCCTGTTCCCTTCCAGCATGTACTTGGCAGGGACACAGCCCTCCCAGTTTAGTCAGAGCAGCTGCTCAGGAAAGAATTGCCTCCAGAGCACACAAGAGACCCACCGGAAAACCATACTCCTTGTAAACGTGTGTTCGGTCCACAGCGTACGGATGCAGGTCCCTGGCCCATAGAGGCAGGAAAGCTCCACCTTACACTGGGCATCGACAAACTAGAGTGTGTCCAGAAGAGGGCAAACCCCGTGATTTTCCTTACAGAATTAATGACATAGGAGCAACCACATCAGGAACAAGGGATGCTAAGTTTAGAGCATAAAGAAGATTCAGGTCATAAGCATTGTTTTTATTTATCTAAGGACTGTTACAGGAGAAAGGGGTCTGGCTTGTTCTGCAAGGTCCCAGGGGAGAGAAGTAGGGACAGAAGATAGAAGTTTTAAGAGTATGTATTTCAGCATAGAATGGAATGGACTGTCTTATTAGGATATTCTTAATAAGGAGAATCAAGTAGAGAATAAGTAGAATAAAACAGAAGGAGAAACTTGGATGACCGCCAGCCACATTGGAGTGGTGATGGACATCGGTCACTGGAGGCATTGACTGAATTAGTCAGCATGGCCAAGGAGGCAGTGGGTTGTCTGAGACACCCTGAGACCCTTCCTCTGTGGTTTTGTGAGGTACAGAACCGCAAGAAGCCCTCTCACTGTTCAGTTAAACTCAAGACGGAGCAACACCTACTTCAACCAGCGTAATATTTCCTTTGGTTGAAGCTGGAGACCTTCTGGAAAGATTGCCAGTGGGAAGAAATGTGCCAGAGGTAATATCGATAATTTCAGGGGCCATTTTGTTTTGGTTTACGATTCCTCTGGTAGTCTGTGGATGGTAGGAAATTTAGACATATCTGAGGAAGAAAATTCCTCCCCAGGCTCGATAGATGCTCAGTGCTACATAGCTGATTTGGTGCCTGAGACTCCATTTGAAGTAAACATTGTCATCCACCCGTCAGGATAAATTTCTATCGTTTGAGCCCTTCATAAGAACACAATTGCTATTTAAATATGTTTATGGAGAAGGACCCCGAGGCTGGGTTTAAAGAGACACCCGCTTCAATGTGGTCTTCATGTTCTTCCTTTTTCACATAGAGATGTCAAGCCCAGGACTTCAGGCTCTGGAAATAACAAGGCGGGATCACAACCTAGGAGGAACCAGAGTACCGGTAGAATGGTTTAGTGTCGTGGCTAAAAGCATAGGACGTGGTATTTGATGGACAGCAGTTTGACTTCAAGTCCTGCCACCTTGAAGCTGTGTGACCCTGGGCAAGTTGCTTGACCTCTCTGTGCCTCTGTTTCTTCTGGGGCAAAATGGTTCTTGCCTCATAAGACTGTGGTGAGGCTTGTGTGAGATCCTGTACGTATGGATCCTGGAACATGTAAATTATTGATAAATTGTGTTCTCATGATCATAATCATCTTTTGAGGCAAAAATTCAGGAACACAGGTTCATAGAACAAGGCTCCTATTGCTGGAACACTGTTTTATCGTCAGAACGGGTGGTGAAGGGAAATGATTTGGTGCCATCGTAATACCCTCCTGATAAGGGGCAGGATAGTTTCTGAGCACTAGGTTCAGAAGCACTTCACCGGCAAGGACAGGGGAACTATGGGGAAGGGAGGCATGCAGAAAGTTCTAGCTGCTGTTCTACTAGAAATGCTGTGAAATCGTCTCCAAGTCCTGAGTGAGGAAACCCAGCAAACAGCTTCTGGTTGTAGAAACAAACAATTGTGTGCGTTCTGGGTTATATTCAAGGAAAGAGCCAAGAACCAGCTTTTCACAAAATGATTTCTGAATGTCTTTTCTTGTTTCCATGCCTCTTTCAGGTTATTTTTAACAAGATTCTGAGAAACATTTCACAGTAAGAATTGTTCTTGGAGAGCCTTTTATTCTCTAAGAAATGAGTGAATCTGTATTTTGATAAACCTGACAAACAAATATATTTGGTGTCTGCTCCTGTTCCTTTATTCTTTCCAGACTTTTATTTCCTTTGCTGGCTGGTTTAATGTCATTTGTTCCTCTCTTTGTGAATTGGCATTGGCTGCTTTTAAGTTTCTGGCTTTTGGGAAAGGAGTGTGTGTGTGTGTGTGTGTGTGTTCATGTATGTGTGCCCATACGTACGTGGATACACACACATATACATATATATGATTGTCATGTATAATACTTAGTTGCTTCAGGCATAATTTGGTTTCCTGGTCCAGACATCCCCTCCTTCTCCCCTCCCTCCTCCTCCCCACCCTCCTTCCTCCTTCTCCCCTTCCCCCTCCTCCTCCCCCCTCTCCTCCCCCTCCCCCCTTCTCCTTCTATATCATCATCATTGTAGCATCTACCATTTACTGAACATTGCTTTATTTTTTTTATTATTACATTCAATTAGCCAACATATAGTACATTGTTTTATATGCCTCATATTGAGCTAAGTGTATTACATGTGCCATCTTACCGAGTCCTTTATATACTCTATGGAGCAGGTATTATTATTATTGCCATTTTACTGATGAGGAAACTGAGACTCAGAGAGATTAATTTGGCCAGTGTCTTACAGCTGGTGAGGGTTAGGACCAGGGTTCTCACACATTCATCTGATTTCAAAGGCCTTGCTGTAAACCACTAAGCTCCATGCTAATTAACTGAAAGCTCTTGAAAGAATATCGAACTTTTGGTTCCTAGACACAAGAAAGGCTTCAGAAGTGATCTGGTCACATCTTCCAGCTCGGGCAGTGATCTCTTCTACAACTTATCTGATAGCCGTCTATCTCCCCTCCCGAGGAGAGGCAGCTCCTTATGATCCAAAGCGAGATATTCTACTGTTTGAACAGCCCTCGCCGTTGCAGATTTTGGTCAAATTTTACTTCTCTATATCATAACATTATAAAAACTTAGAGTTATATAGCTGGAAGTGATAACAGAGCTCAAGTAGACCAGCAGTTCTTAAACACTTTTTTTCAGGTGTGGAAATCTTTTGTTCAAATGGAATCTTACTTGGGATTGTGAATAGTGAAACCATGACTGCTTTGATTAAAACAAATGTTCATATGGGCATGTGTGTGCACACGGCCATCAACCCCCTCCCTCCAGTGTCTCCTGTGGCCACTCCATGGGGTTGTTAGTCTTGTTAAGAGAATAACCTGAAATAGACTGATGAACCCAATATTTTACAGACAAGAAAATTGAAGCTCAAAGACTTAAGATGTTTGCTAAAGAGAATGCTGCTGTATCCGCAGAACTAAGATATGAATCTGAGTCTCAGAACTCCTAGCTCATTCTCATTATTCATACATTGGTTGCCTCTATTTACACGTCTACTGTGGACCAGGCAGTGGGAACATGGCAGAGATCTAGACAGGCAAGATCCCTGCCTTTAAGGAGCTCATAGTCAAGATATTACCATCCCATTTCTTTCTGATGGTTTGAGCCCTTGGAAACAACAATAACAACAACACACACACACACACAATCAAACCATCCTGGGCAACTTCCTCTGCATTCAGTCCAGTTTGCCCATGCCTTTCCAAAAGAATGGGCTCTAGGATTCAACTCAAAGCTATGCACATATTTGGTAATCTTAGGGTGACCTTTTCCTGACAGTATTGCAAATTATAATTTGTTTTTTCTGCCTCTGATTTTCTTCTGGTATATGTGTGGAATATATAGGTGAGGCAGCCTATTTCATGTGTATCATTCAAGAGGGTGGAAAGGCCATTCAGGCATGTAGGATTTTTAACCGTAAAATGCCAGCTGGATTGAGTTATAATAGAACAACCTTGAGCAACACAGTGGGACTTGCAGTGGACAGAGAGTGAAGGGCATATAAAGCCCTTCTTGCCTGACCCAATCTGGTTGTCCAGTTCATTTCCCTCAACTCTTTCCTGACCTAACTCCCTGTGCAATGTACATGCGAGACTGATCAGTTTTCCCCAAATAAATAGTGAGTTCTCTGGCCTCTGGATTATTTCTGCTGCTTTAAAAGCTCTTTCTCGATTTCCTGCCTGGCACAAGCCTACTCATCCTTCAAGGCACAGTTCCAACATGAGCACTCTAAACTTCCCTGATCCCCGCCCCCTCAATCCCTGAGCAATAACCAGTCACTTCCCCCTCGGGGCTCCCTTACCACCTGCTTCTCCTTCTCTTGGAAGCTTAGCTCATCATGAGGGATCTTAAGTACTCTTATGCACCTGACACACTCTCTCCTCACCTGGGCAGCTTGTCAAGAGCAGACCATTTTCTTACCTGAAGTGGCTGGGCGGGACCAAGGGAGCTGGTCCAGTGAAGGCGCACATTTGGAGGTGCATGCTGGAGTAGTGAGACTCTCGCTGGATTGCCCGGTTCGGATCCTGGCTCCCCTCGTGACACATGTTTGACTTGGAACAAGTTACAAGGCCTCGTGCCACTCCACCAGAACCTGTAAATAATAAAACCTAGGTCAGGGGATTGTGGTGAAAATGATATCCGGTAACGTCACGATTTGTTTTGCACAGTGAATGGCACATAATAAATGTTGGCTGTTTTTCTTAGGGGTTCATACTTTTGGGGCACTGTCTCCTAGATATATTTTTAGGTTCAGTCATACGGAAAGAGTTCAGCGGAAAAAGCGGGCAGTCAGGCTGATTCCCCGAAGACTCAAAGTTCTAGTCCTTTTATTTGTCCTTTAGGAATTGTGGTTGATGATGGAAAAAAAGAAAATCTCACCAGGAGAGTGGCTTGACCATAGTGATATGTGCACATGGAGAAGTGGGCTAAGAGGTGCATTAGGATGGAACAAGCCATGCCCACCGATCCGATCTTGCCCTTTGGCATGCTGAAACATGGGCATGTCTGAGGTCAGTGATGGAATTTAAAAAGCTCTGGGAACACATTTTGTCCAGAGGCCAGAGGGTAGGCATCTCCAACTGTGCAGACTCAGCTCTTTGGGTATTTTCTACAAGTAGCACAAAATAGCAGAACACGTGCTGGCTGTGATCTCAGAGTTTCCACCCTGTGGACGTGTTGCATTCTGTCCTTGCTAGGACTCTGTGTTCCCTGCAAGTCCGTTTTCTCATCTGTCTGATAGGAATTTTTGTCACCTGCCTGCGACCTTCACAGCTTTTACCATATCAGCATTCTACTCATGCTATTATTTACTATTTACTTTTAAATACATTTTTTTCTTTTCTTTTCTTTTTAAATGTTGCAATTTTTTTTCTTTTTTAAGTAGACAGGAACAGGGGAAGCGAGGCTTTATTTTTTATTTATTTATTTTTAAGGGCGGGAGGGACAGAGAGAGAAGGAGAGAGAGAATCTTAAGCAGGCTCCACGCCCAGTGTGGAGCCCAACGTGGAGCTCGATCTCACAACCCTGAGGTCATGACCTGAACCAAAATTAAGAGCTGGATGCTGAACCGACTGAGCCACCCAGGTTCCCTTAAATACATTTTTAATCTAAATAAATGTATTTGTAAAGGAAACTGTATCATGACCTTGAATGAAAAATCATATAGAGAAGATTCCTTTAAATGTAAATGCAGTGAAAACAAAAATTATTATTTGTATAAATTATTATTACTAAAATATAATTTGATTCCCATTGCTTGCCACAGGCTCTGAGCCTAAGGCCTGCTCTCCATTTGTTAGGTATCAGAAGCTTGCTAAAGCCAGAGTGGGGGGCAACTGAGTCTTTCTCTTTAAAATAAGAAGAATGAGGGGCGCCTGCGGGGCTCACTCGGTTAAGCAGCTGTCTTCTGCTTGGGTCATGATCCCAGGGTTCTGGGATCGAGCTTCACGTCAGGCTCTCTGCTCAGTGGAGAGCCTGCTTCTCCTTCTCCCTTTATCTGCTGCTCCCCCTGCTAGTGCTTTCTATCTCTCTGTCAAATAAATAAATAAAACCGTTAAAAAATATATAAAAAATAAAATAAGCAGAATGGAAGAAGTATCAAATACCCTTAGTGTGATTCAAATTATTGAATGCTGTGCCCATTGTTTGACATATCACCTGGGCAACACATCCCATGTTTGGGAAATACTGGGTCTCTCAGAGTCCATATTCTATTCTGGTTGATAGTAAATCTAAAAACAAATTAAGAAATTGGCCTAGGACCTTGCCTTTTGAGTGATTGAACTTACTGATAACTTAGTACAAGTCTTTGTGCTCACTGTTTCTAGACAATTCAATTAATTTTTATCAGCTATTTGTACCCAAGCATTCTATTTTTTCATCACATAAAGAACACCTACAAAAAATTGCTTTGTGTAGCTCTTTACATTTTTAAATTCTCATATTTATGATTCACCATCAAATCTTACTTCATCCTCAATGTCATAAAAACCAGAAACTATCCCCCCATCCACTTTGCTAAAATGAACCATTTGTGTGCCTTTCAGTGCTTCCACTCTCATCTCTTGTGGAGCATCTCTGAGTGCCTGTTGCTATAGCTCTGGCCCTTACTGCTCACCTTTCCTTCCTCTTTGCAGCCCCCTAAGTCTCTGGCCCGAAGCGCTGCCTCAGGTGTGAGTACGATAACTGGATTACACACCTGTTCAGGGAATCTTATACTCCTATGTGCCCAGGAATTACCCAAGAGCATTTTTTAAAAATGCAAATGTCAGGGCACCTGGGTGGCTCAGTCAGTTAAGCATCATCTGTTCATGATCCCAGGGTCCTGTGATCCCAGGGTCCAGAGACCCCCAATGGGCTCTCTGCTCAGTGGAGAGTCTGCTTGTCCCTCTCCCTCTACCCCTCCCCCAACTCGTGTGCACATACTCGCGCTCACTTGCTCTCTCTCTCAAATAAATAAAATCTTAAAAAAAAAATGCAGATGTCTGCTGCCCCACCTGACCCCTGCCTTCCCACCCCTACTGACAGAGACCAGGTGTGGATCCTGGCAATCTGAATTTATTGTAGCGTCCCAAGATAATTCTGACACACATAACCTTTAGACCACTTTGTGAAAGATGGCTTAGCTAGTGATTTTTCTCCTCTTTCCCTTCTCCTCCTCCCCTCGTCCTCCTTCTTCTGGAACACAGGTAATTGTAAGTCTGTTTCATGAACTGTTAATATTAAACTTCACCACAAAACTCTTCCCTCCACACAGATGACTTCCACATCCCGGAGGACAGAATTCCTGGTTTGGGAGGCAGAACGCCTATTTATAGCACTGGCCCCACCATGCTCCCCATCAGTCAGTCCATGCCCCTACATTGACCTTCTTCCTCTTCTGAAATTGAAATGATACTCTGTACCCTCCTTCCTTAGGGATTTGGGTTTAAGATTAAATACGGAAAAAGATACAAAAATGCTTTGTAAATTGTAGAATATTTTACTAACATGGTTAAAACAAGAAACTGCACTTGAAAAACTTGTGTTAAAATGTCAGAGGTTCTTTCTCAGCGATGTTTTGCGTCAGGGATTTCGAGCAGCTCTGCCAGTTTCTGCTCAAGCATATGTTTGAGGAGAGACAGTTGTGGTCTCGCTACATTTGAAGTTGTGCTATCTCAGCTGTCCTAGCCTGGCCCACCCAGATCCATTTAACAGCTTTGCAGTGTAATTTCACAGATTCCGAAATTGAGGTCTTTCAGATTCTTTAATACAAATCCAAAAATTACCCTCAGTATGTTTCCAGCGAAACCTCTTCGCTCCTTACAGAATATAAAGTATCAGATACTAACAATAGAATATTAAAAGCCAAATTCAAGCAATTACCCACAGCTTTGGAGAACAGTCCCACACACAGCTGGTGCCCAATCAGGAAGTGTGTATCTGTCACCCACCATCTCTGCTACTCCTAGAATCAGAATGTCAGCGCTGCAGAGGATCTTCTAGATAATCCTCCTCATTTAGCAGTTGGGGAAAGTGAGGCACACCAAAGGGTGTAAGTCATCAGAGGCACGTGCGGATGAAAGCCCAAAATGCATTTGCTCCCGGGTCCCTGTGTTCCCGCTTACTGGTACCGTGGCTACACTCTGAGCATTCATGTAGCCTGAATTGGAGGGGCGCAGACATCCAACAGTGATTCTATGGTCCTCTCAATGTTTATTTGACTCCCTGGCAGGGTTGTGTGAGAGAGCCAATGTGGCCTCTGGAAACACTTCTCAAAGAGCCTCCTTCATTCTCCCCAACTCCTCTGGAGCCTTCCACATAGCCGACTCCGTGACTCTCCCTTAGCCCTGTTCATCCTGCCGCCGTGTTGCCCATCCTCTGCCCTCATTCTTTGCTATGGGTATTCACCCAATGCCTCTCTCTGACTCTGTCCTCCCGATTTTTCTCCTGCCTTCTGCGGGGCTTTTTTCCTTTTCATCTTCATCTCCTCAGTTCCGCATCACAGAAAATATATGTGCCACTTGGCAAAGATTCTCTTTTAGTGAGCAGGAGGGGTTCACAGGAACGAGTCCTGCGTTAACATCCCAGGTACGCTGTGTTTCAGTACAAGGAGGAGCCACATCACCCTGCGGGCTTCCCACAGGTGGAACATAGTGTGAACCTCTGCACATGCCTCGTTTACCTTGGAATGTGTCGCAGTGGGACAAGGAAATGCTGGAGACCTAGCAGCACCTGAACACTGGGCTTAGCTGTGGCAGTTCTCAAGATCATGAGTGACGATATATCGGGACAATTAAGAGCATAGACTTTGGTATCAAAAATGACCGAAATGTGAGGTCTGATCCTACTAATTTTTAACTGAGGAAACTTGGGCAAATTATTTAAACTCTCTAAAACTCAGTTTCCTTGTCTGTTAAATGGATGTAAAATTCACAGATTAATGCATATAACACAGCGTAGTGCCTGGCTTGTTTTTATTACTGTTAATAATGGTAATAATAAGTATGATAAAGGAAATTTGGCCAATGGGAAAGGAGAAATCCTTCCTTCTTTCTTTCTTTCCTTCCTTCCTTTCTGTTCTTTATTTTTTTCCTTTTAATAGATATGTTCAATGATTGAGGCATAAAAATGGGGAGAGCTATGTAAAGACTTGAGGCTGCATCTTGAGTTATCTAGAGAGCTTATACTTGAAAATAGCATGGAAGAAGGAATATATAGCCAAGGATGAATCAAAAGCTATGTTCAGAGCAAGTAGCAAACCCAGAAATAGTTAGATCTCAATATTTAGGGAAGAAATCTTGCATGTTCTATTGCAATAAGAATAGTCTCCCAACTGGAAAGATGAGAATATTACAGGGAGAAGGTTGCTGTCCAAGAGTCATGAAAAGTATTTAACTGTCTCTGAGCCAAGATGTATTCTCTCGGGGGATTAAAGGAACTGGTTGATAAGATCTCTGACTGGTATTCTTTCGAGGGCGGGGGAAATGAGGGCAGCCTGGAGACCAGTAAATATTGCCCCAGTTCTTAAAAAAGACTAAAGCTAGACTCCAGAAACTATAGACTCATAGCTTGAAATAGACCTTACCAAAATTCTAAGACAGATATTACACAAATGATTTGTGAGCAAGAGTCAATGTTGTTTCATTAAAAAAACAATTCATGCCAACTAATTTCATTATCAGGACAGATTTACTGCGTGGCAGAGACATTTCAGCAAGGCACTGGATAAAGCCTTCCATGGGTGGGTTTATTCTCAGGCACACTGAATGATAGCTGTTTGCTGGGAAGACAGTCTGTGCCTAAAACAATTCTTGGTTTTAGCCTTGTCCGAAGCAAGGGGGTTTTTTGTTGTTGTTTGGTTTGTTTGTTTTTATCTTGACTGAAGCCTGAAGACCTAACAGGCAGATGACACCAAACTGAAAGATCTAGGTAGCAATACATTATCTGATCTTCTTTGTGCTTGTGAAACCCGTCTAGTTTGAATGGGTGCTAAATAATCATATCTTGAATGTAGCAGTTGTTACAACTTAGAATGATCTCAATTGACTAAAACCTGTAAAACAAAATTTATCTGAGATTAATGTAATGGCCTGTATTTTGGCATAAATAAATTAAATTAAATTAAAATAGGCTGCACCAATGTAATAAAGAACCACAGGAATGGACAGCTGTTTGTGTCAAAAAGATACAGACTGGCAACAAACTCAGTGTAAGCCAAGAACATGTTGCCATTAACAGGAATGAATTTGGTGTTGACCACATTCATAGAGGTAAACCAAACGGATGACAAAATGTACATGATATATACGTGTCAGGCTCATTGTGTAGATTTGTGCTCTTTCCAGGTACTTTGTTTCAAGAGATAATCATAATAAGGATGGTTTTCAGAGGACAGTGATCATTATGGGCAATAATCCGGAAACCACAATATATAATGAACCATTAAAGAAAATGGGAATGTGTAGCCTGGAGAAGAGAAAACTTGGGAGGATGTAATTAGCAGAGGGAAGAATGTTGAGTGGGCCCAGAGGGCACAGAAGTTCCTCTGGGTTGAAATCATAGGAGGCAGGTTTTGGCTGAACATTAATAAGTTCTTCTAATAACTAAAGTTGCTCAAAAATAATAAAGGCCTGGCGGGTCCCTGGAGATTCCTAAGTAGGGTCTAAACGACCACCCATCTGCATGGCACGAGGGGCTCGTCTGCACCGGGTGGGCCCTTTGCTGAGATCATCGGGGAGGTCCGTTCCAAATCTAAGGCGCTATGATCTCCCCTCTCCAGGGATGCGGTGGAGTGTGGTGGCCAATGGGAGAGTCACTGCCACCCTCCAGCAACTTCTTCCTTGGTGGCTGCTCAGTCCAGTGACCCTTAGGCCGTGGGGCAGTGACTCAGAAGACAGCCATCCCTCCGAGAGAGGGCAGGCTCTAAGCTGCTGCGTGTATGGGACCGCTCCTGCCACTCTCCGCCACGCCTTCCGCCAGGCAGCCACGCCCACCGGGGATTTTCTCTGGGGCTCCAGCAGGTGGCGCTGGAGGGACTCAGGGGACAGGAGGCCTCCTTGTTCTGGGGGGTTTCTCCTCCAGAGATCCCCTGCAAAGGGATTTTTTTTTTTTTTCATTTTCCAGCACTCCCTCTTCCTGGCGTCTTGCCCTTGCCTCACACTGTTGTCCCCAATATGTCCCCTTCCTGTTCCTGGTTTGTCTCTCTCATGTTCCAAACATGATCGCTCATTGTGTCCTCAGTCATAGATGTCTCCAAATACGCCTTTTTTGCTGTGTCTGCTCACAGACATTGTCAAACACGTCCTCCAGGCGCCTGTCTTGGTCAGAGCCGTGTTCCAAAAGCACTCATTTCTTGCTTGTTCATGCCTGATACGGCCATGTGCAAACTGCTCACTGTCTCGTCTCCGTCCTCTTCTGGGCTGGACACTAATACGCTTTCTTCCCGGCGCCTGGGTCCAAACCTGTGTCCTCCTGGCTAGCCACTGTGTCAGTTGCAGACCCCCACTCACTCTTCCTTGAGGCCGGTGTCAGTCCTCTTCAGGACATGCTCCATTTATTTACCGTGGAAGAAATGGGAGCAGAGATCTACCCGAGGAGATGCAGCACCCTAGGAGGCTGGCCAAAGACAGCTTCCCTCCAGTGCCGGGGGCTTGGGCCCTGCTGCTCGGAGATGTTTGCTTCCCTCTTGGACTAGAACCGGGCATCTTCTGCTAAAGAGCCTCGGGCAGGGCCAACAACGTTATCGTGTTTATTAAAGACTTCGGAATCTTTCCCTTGAACTTGTGGCAAAGCCCACAGTAGCAGCTTAAAAGCCTTGAATCTGGCCTTGTTGCTCCCAAAGGAGAGAACTGTTGGCAGCTCACCCTGGGGAGACTTGACCCTCACTGCAGGTGGAGGAGGGCCGGACGAAGCAGTGCTGGGGTGGGAAACCAGTGCTTGACTTGAAGTCAGGGACCCCGATTCCAGCCCTGGCTCTGCTCCTAACATGCTGTGGGATCTTGGCCCCTGCCCTTCCATTCCTGGACCTCACTTTCTACATCTGTGAACTGAAGTTCGGACTCGGGGATCTCCAAGATCCCTTTCTGTTTCTAGGACCAAGGATGCTGCTACATCCCTCAGCTACCTCAAAAAGCCATGGCTTGCCTGCCTTTTGACTTTGTTTCAAAGGAACCACCCTCCTCCTTTGGGCCTTCTAGACTCTTGAACTTGCCAACTTTGCCCTTCAGATTAACCTGGATGTCTTTTATTCAAAGCTGAATCTTTGGCTCTTACCAACTGCCCAAGAGTAAAAGTCCCAGGGAAATAAACACTGCCGTGTCCCGAAGCCATGTGAGGTTCTAACAGTGATCCTGGCTGTAATTTGATAGCATCTCAGGACTTTATCATACTCATTGTTCCTGCTGCTTAAGAGATGCCAGTTACCATTTCCACTGATGTTGACTTTAGTTCTGGAATTGAACCGGATAGGAAAGAGACTGGAATAAGGAAGAAAAGATTGCCCCCAAACCATCTACATGCAAAAAAAAAACAAAAACAAAAACAAAAAACCCCCCCAAAAACCCCACCTCTGTCCTATAAAGACTTACTTTTATTGGGGAGAAAGTCATGCCTTAGGGAAGGGAAAAAGCCTCTAAAGAGAAATGTTATTTAGTACTCCTGACTGCTGTTGAGAAATACTGCATGACGCTGAAATGTTCCCTGTCCAGGCTGGAACTTTTGCCCGTCAGTGGAGATCAGATTGAACTGGGGATTTAGTCTCATCCAGGATGAAGACAGTTTATGTGAGTCCTAATTGGCACCTTGACTCTGGCCGGACCAATCTCCTCCGCTTTTTCAAGTCCCTGTTCTCTGCCGACTACATTTAGGCTTAGGGGGCAACCACGGTCTTGAGGATGGTCTTTTCTCAATACAAAAGAGGGAGCAGCAAAGCTCTGAGTCCCAAGGCCCTGAACCTGGCGATGACCCCCAAACTCTCTGCTCCGCTTTACATGCTACCCATTACCTCTGTGAGCAGGAGGGAGAGATGGACATGGTAGAGAAGTGCTATGGGCAGTGAATCATTGCTGACTCGCTGTGGGACCCTCAACCTCTCTGGCCTCTGAAAGAATCCCTCTTGCCTACTTCGCAAAGTTGTTGTGGAGATAAATAAGGTAATTTTTGTGAAAACATCCTGTAAATCCTAAAATGCCATTTTGTATTTTTAGTATTACTTTGGATTACTTTGCATGCTCCTGGGCTCCCAAGGAAGAAGAATTTCCTCACCAAGATGTGAACCAATTTAGAGAAAGAGCTCCCCATGTTGAAAAACAATACCAAGGGAGCACCTTTTAGGGGTTCTTTCTTCCAAATCCACCCCTCCTCATTTGGTTACTGTATACACCCTCACTGCAAATTTATTTAGCAGAAACATTCTCATTTGATGGGATATTGTTCTTAAAGGAGTCGGTGGAGGGAGATGGTGACCACAAGCTAATTTTGGTAAGAATGAGCCTCGCTTTCATGAAATTTTGAAGTCACATGACAAAAATTCAAATGCCTTTTTGCCATGAAAACATTTATTTGGAGAAAGAAGACCTGGGTCTTCGAAATTATCCCTACTCTGTAAATTATATATATATATATTCTGTGAAAATAAAAAACTCAAACATGAATTAATTATGAACGAGCAGCTGACAAGGCTGTTACATAAAGAATCTACTGAGCTATTGAATCAGATAATTTAAAAATTTTTTTCTAATCTGATAGCCAGTGTAAATTATTGTTAATTATGCTTTAATGCTATTTAGTCACCACCTAAATTTTGTTTACATTTTCAGTGAAGTAGAATTAGAATGGGGTCACTCTTACTGTTTACAATGCACTGAGTGTCCTGTGTAATCAACATGTAATGTACATGTGTGCCTGTTATATAGAACATGGAACTTAATTATATAATTTCAAAGGATTGCAAATTTTAATGGTGGTTGTATCTTTGGTTTTATGAAATTATTAGTTATACCTATGATTTATTTGAGGCTTAAGCTTTGAAGGTACTGGGATCCCTCATTCTAATTTGTCTCTATGGAAAATACCCTTGGCTTTATAATGATCTGCTTTTAATGCAGTTCCCAGGAATGCATTCTGGGAAAAACAGGAACCAACACAGACTTGTTTTTGTAATAAATAAATTCTCTATTTATTGACAAATATTGATAAATTACACATCTGTTTCTATTTATGCATTCTGTACATGTTTATGTAAATAATATATTGACGGAAATCTTAAGTCTCAAAACTAATAACTGAATTCTGAATATACAATAAAATGCCAAAGTCAATCCCATGCCTCAGTTTTGTGGAGCTTCTCTGTAACTTTGGTAGCCCAGCCCATCTCTTAGAAGCTTTGGTGCTTGAAGCTGGAGAATTTTCTGTTTCCAGCATCAGGGTCTCCTAAAGGTAAAGCCAGAAGCCCAGGGTTCTTAGATAGTGTGCTTCTACCTGTCTGCCTGTCTGCCACCTTCGTTAGGGCCTCATGCCCTAGGACGGATGCATCTAAGATGGTCATCCTAAGAGCAGAGGATGGGGAAGGGTCTGGCCCAGCCACTCTCAGGGGGCACGCACTATAGGAACCATTCAAGGCAGCTGGACAGCAGTATATCCAGAGGTCATTAAGCATGTGCTTCCTGACTGAAACCTTTTTTGGTGTCATGAATCATCCAAGAGTCTGGAGTCCAGCTCCCTTACCCTGGAGCCCCTGGGATGTTAGGCCTAGAGTAAGTGTTTGTGAAATCCAGGCTCAATCTCTTCTGAGTATGGGGCAATGGAAAGATGCCGTCAGCATTCAGGACATGGTACTCATCTCAACTTTTCTGTTTAGTCCTTGGAGCCTTCATCATCTCACATATAAAATGCAGGGGGTGGACAAGAATTAGGTTTTCAAATCAAAATCCTTTCTTCATACACAAATTTCCTGGGAACCCCATCGCACATACGGTAGGATGGGGAACAGGTAGATTTGGATCCCCCATCTCTGCTCATTAATATTATAATACAATAATGACAATATAGTGATTATAATATGTAATATTATAATGTTATAATGTAATGTATTATCCATTCTAATATAATAATTACATCCCTGGAAGGAGCCTTCTTTGCAGCCTAAAACCCAAAGCAGCTGGGCCAGGCTTTTTCTTTCCTTTTTTTTTTTAAGATTTTATTTATTTATTTCAGAGAGAGAGAGCACACAAGCATGAGGTGGGGGTAGGGATGGGGGAGCAGAGGGAGAAACAGACTTCCCACTGAGCAGGGACCCCAATGCGGGGCTCGATCCCAGGACTCTGGGATCATGACCTGAGCTGAAGGCAGACGCTTAAGTGACTGAGCCACCCAGGCACCACTGGGCTGGGCTTTTTCTTCTAAATCTATGATGGTGCTTGGTCTTCCCCCTCCTTAATTTTTATAAAGCATTCATAAGACTCCTGTGAACTAATTCTCCAGATGATTTGCCTCAGAATCACGCCTGTCCACTTACTTTCAAAACCTCTTTTGCCTAAAACTTCTATCCTAAAAGGAAAATCTGAGACTCCACCCCTTGTGAAGCATCCACTGTATCCCGGCAAAGAACGAACCTCAGAAACCCGACTGACTTAGCCTCAGACCCCTGCCCCCTTCCTTGCTTTCCTTCCAGATTGTCTTTCTTCACTTTGGAGTCAGCCGTTCTCTCGACCCATGCAAGGAATAGGGACTGCCAGTGATTAAGTATTCACTGCGTTTTCTACGTGTTTCTATAGGTTAATTCTGCCAACAGTGCTACAACCTTTAGAGAAAGAGAAAATTCTCAAAATCCTACTATGTGCCAGGCAGGGGTCTGTTGCCAGAGGCCCATGAATAAGGACCACTGACAAGGTGTCTGTTCTCCCGTCAGGAGCCAGAAAATAAACAAGGGGACAAAAGTACATGAATTAGACAAGTGTAGATACTCGCCAGTGCCGTAAAGAACATAGAACATAGAGATGGGGCACGGGTGTGTACCTTATCTGGAGGAGTCAGGGAAAGCTTCAAGGAGGTCAGCCCCGTGACGTGGGACAAGAATGCCGAAGAGGAGTCTGTCATGTGTTGATCTGGGGGAATGTGATGTCAGGCAAAGGGAACAGCGCATGCAAAGACCCTGAGACAGAAATAAGCCTGGCGTGTGTGGCTGGTGCTCAGTGAATGTGTGGAACGTGATAGGAAATGGGGTCAGTGGAGGAAGTCAAAGCTGATAGCGATTCAGTAGTTTTAGATGTTATTAGTCAAGTTACTGACTAGGTACTGGCGTGGTGGGAAGCATTTTATAGGAGACCCTGTGGGGTAAGTATCATTTTCCTACTGTACTGATGGAGAAGCGGAGCTGAGAAGTTAACCTGGTATTTCCCAAAGGACGCAGAGATTCCTGGGAGCTGGAAGTGGGACCCAGACCCTGCCCAGGCTAGCCTTTCTCCCCCACGTCACTTGCTGAGGGAGCCTGACCCACCCAAGGCCTTTGCTCTTTAGCAGCAAGAACCATCCCTGAAACCGACGAATCCCTCTCTTGTACACCTTTTCCCTTTTGCCTCCCTTCTTTCTCCATGGAGTGTTTGCTGTCCAGACAAATAAAGATGCACTTATTCAGTGGTTCTTCATTGATTTTAAATAAGCTAATTCCAGATACCATCTAATTAGAAGTAAAAACCAATTCTTGGCCAGCCAGAAAGTGGTTTCCTATGAAAACTATTCATTGTATCAGAAATAAGAGGAAATTTGGTCTGGTTATATAATCAAGTTTTTTTTTTTTTTTTTTTCCTCATGCATTTCCTTATCTCCATCCTTCCTGACATCATCCTTCTACAACTGATGTTATCCTCATCTGGACCGGGCGTTCAGCTCTGAAACACACTGTTTCCCTGATCAGAACCCCGCAAGGATTCTCCACTGCCTACCAGATGCTGGGCCCCGCATCACTTTTCTAAGCCTACTGTGTAGTTTTATCTCTAGTCATTCCTCTGCATCCCAGCAAAGCAAACAGCATGTTGTGCATTCCCCTTTGCATCTCATGGTCAGGCTGTTGGTCCCGCTCTTTTTTCCTCTGGGCACATGGACCCCAAACTCCCTTACATGGTCCCTCTCAGAGGACACCTTCTACTAGACGTCTTTTCCAGCCTCCAGAACAGCATGAGGTTTTTGACCTATTCCAACCCCAAAAGCACTTTATTTGTTCTTCTCCTATGCTTTTCCTTATGGTTCATTAATTATGTACATTCTGAGCTTCCCTACCGGATTTTGAGCTCCTGGAGGAGTGGCCAATTCCTTGTGGGTCATTTTTTTGTTCTCGTGCCCAACACAAGTTTTTTATGCCCTGGAGCTGTCCAACAAATTCACTGAATTTGCTCCTTTGGAAGAATTTGGAGCTTTTCGTTGTCAGCCGAGTCCACGCTACGCTCTCCCAATCGCGCGCCCGCTCGGCCGTGTAACCCTCCACCCACTGCAAAAGCTGCAGCCTTCTGATAAGAGGAGAATTTCTCTGTGACAGTCTTGAATAAAATCAAGATGTTTATCATATCTCTTATAAGGAGCAAAAGGGTTAGGGTTTTAAAATACCATTATTTCCCTGATTTATGGCAAGGTTTTCTTTTTCTCTTTTGGTTCGTGTCTGTCTCTTGAAAAAGAAGTTAAGCTTAAAGTTTTGTATTTGCTGAATGCAGTGGGGAATCAGACTGAGGTTGCTCCAGCCGTGTGACCTACTAGAGAACCCTGGCCACCATGTCACCGATAGTGACATTTCTTGAGACAGCACAGAGCACAGAGTGATTGATGGCTGGGCTGGACTGTGGGTGTGGGATGGCCACAGTGAGATTCCTCAGGCTAAGATGTGGTATGGCGTGCTCAAGAGATGGCAGAATCTGTGTCCTCGTCCCTCAGTTTTCTAACGGACTTGCTACATGGCTGCCCCTTTCTGGCTTAAGTTTTGAGAAGCGCTGGGCTTTGTCATTAGGGAGACATGGGTTTAGATTCAGGCTCTACCAAGTGCTGACTGTGGGTGACTTTGGGCAGGCTCCTGACTACCTGAGCCTCTCTTGCACAGAGATAATGATGACGCATCCCCCAGAGTGTTGTTGTGAGCCCCGGGAGGGTGGAAGCCCATAACTAGTAGAGCATAGGCATGCAGGAAGCGCTCGCTGAGGGGGAGCTGTTACTATTATTACTCTGGATCCCGTGAAATGTGAAATTCCGAAGCCACATGGAGAGTCCTATAGAAAGGGTGTTGAGACACCAGGGGCAGGGCAGTGGTGAGAATGGCGGTGCTGGGTGTGTCTGTGTCAGTCGTGGGACCCGGAAAGGGACAGGCTGTGACCCCCATGCAGGAGAAGATGCAGATGATGTGGGAGTTGGTTGCAGAATCGGAGAATGTACAACGTGATGAGCAGGGACAGGAAGCCGAGATGTCACCCTGTTGTCTTATTATGGAACACCTAAATGTCTCTTCATCTGCTCCAGTTCATGAGCTTCCTAGGCAATAGTCACACTCCCCCTGCCAAGAGGTGAAGAGACTCAACTTGAGCACCTAAGATAGGGCAGTGCCTCCTTGGCCCTTTACGTATCATATTCAACCTTCAGAAAAAGTATTGGCTGGATTGAATCTTGGCTTCCCAACTTGTCAGTTTGTTTGGGCAAGTTAATTAGCTTCTCTGAACTTCCATTTCTTCAGGAGTAAAATAGCGTTAATGTTACCAAACTTACAGGGTTGTATAATTTAAATTTAAACTATGTATATGCTAACAATTAGAATACCCCCAGGCAGATAATTGGTAGTTTTTATTATTATTATGTTCATGGTTATTTTATGTGATAACCCTCATTTTGTGGATAAATAAAACGAGGTCCTGAGACACTGAGCTCCTGAGCCGTCATACAAATAATAATGAGCCGAGCCAGGACACAAACCTAGATCTGCCTGTCTTGAGGATCGTTACCCTATTTTCCTGCCTGTGTAGAAGGTAAGAGACAGAAGCAAGGCCATCAAATTTGAAGAGACACTCCCTCCAAAATCAGAAGACATTTTATAACATGTGGGTAACCTGTAGCCTGGATGGATAGTCATTTAAATTGGTCTGGAGCCTTGGATGAAAGGTCAGACATTATCTGTGTTTTTTAAAAAAAACTTGGTTGAGACCAGATAATTTAATTTCAGTTGAGTCCTTCTCAGTATTGAATGACATTAGGGGCTTACGTCATTTCATTCCAGCCTCAGTCCCCTGAATTAGCATGGTAATCATGCATATATAGTCTCTGGTCAACAGGGTCTAAATGGGGGCTCATATGCCATTGCTTAATGATGAAGTTCTTGGCCAGAATACAGGCTGACCCCCTCTTCACCCCACATTCTTCCCTCCAAAGCCTATGACAATGTCTCTTTATCATCCTCAGAACTTGCCACGGAAGAGCCTGTGATTCATCCATTACTAAGGCTTTGTAAAAGGGAAGTTGAGCTAGGGTTTTCTAATTTCAAGTGAAAAGCCCCTGACTGGTTGAGCCGAGGCACCATTTCTGGTGGGACTTCTTGTCCCAGCCAGCCAGAGAGTGGGCAGTTGGTCAAGGGGATGTGAGTCAATGGAAGGAACCAGGAAAGAGTAGTCTTACTGGGCTCACCCTTATTACTGCATCTCCTCTCCTCAACACAGAGCCTTCCGGAAACATTGAGCTTATAAAAGTAAAAGGCCAAAGTCATTCCAGAATTCTGTCTCATCTAATAGTAGCCCTTTCTGTGGAGAGCAGTCTCTATTTATTTTCTAATTTCCTGGCATTTATTTGCTATTCAAACCTTCCTATTGCGGCTGATGATTTCACTTGCGGTAGGCTGTGTGATGGAAAAAAAACATGGATTCTGATTCCCCCTGGAATTCTGCCACCAGTTGAGTGGCTTCTGGCAAGCCACTTCCCTCTCTGAGCCTCAAATTTCTCCCAAAACAGGTGCCCTAGCCTATTGCACAGATACCAAATATTTTTTATTCACTTGAGAAGGGTTTTTATGCTTCCAGAAGAGAGAGAAATAAATTAATGTTGTTCACTGGCCTTGGATGGCTTCCATGTTAATAGATGGGAAAAGATACAGTCCCTAAAACTAGAAAGCCAGGCAAAAAGTGCTAAGTCCGGTGAGGTTAAGAAACCATATGCTAAAATGTATAGGATTGGGCAACAAATGCCAAGTATCACCATCATGATCATCATCACCATCATCATCATCATTATTCCAATACTCTCGGTGGAAGTCATTCCTTATTTCTTTACCCTCTATGCCTCCTACATTCAGTTTCCAAATTCTCTTCCTTTGAGAAGTCTTTTATCTTGTCTTCCCTTTCTCTGCCACCTGTCATTCCCTGTTCCCTCATACCAGATAACTACACTGTTTTCTAATTCTTTTCCCTTTACATCTGTCTAGGCTAATGTGTTTTTTAAATTACACACATACATACAATAACTAAAAAAAACAAAAAATAAAGTAACATCCCCTCCCAATTTTCCATATGCTGAACATTTTCCATATTCAACAACGCTCCTGAGAAACTTAAAGTGGTTCCCAGTTGCTCATCGGTATGTCGTCCATGCCCACAACACAGTCCCACCTCAGAACAGGACGAGTACCAGTGGGCCAAGGCCCACTTCCTTCTCCAATGGTCAGGTCCTTACGTGGCCGTTCCCTGCTCTGCTGCAGCCCACTGTGTTTTTCTCCCACCGCACCCTAGTTAAAGCCAAAAGTTCATGGGTGACCCTGTCTGTGAAGCCTAATCCAGGCCACCCTCGTCTTGGTCCATAGAACCTAATTCCCTGGAGCTAAACCCACAGTCCCTGAGGAAGGATGCTCTCAGATCTGCACACAAAACAGAAATTTCCAAACCAGGGATCTCAGCATAAAACCACCACCAACAACAAACAATAGCAAGTAAAAACACCCTCTAATTGACAAAGACCGACCAGTGCATATAGACAGTGTACTTAAGATAGTATCTCAAGAGATATAAAAGGAAACAACCTTATTAATCATCCTAGGAATGTAAGGAGTAATTGCTATCAATTTCATTATTACCCTGAACTTCATTCAGATAGACTTTTATAAAACACCTGCTATTTAATAAAATTCTGCTAGGCGCTAATAATGGGGAGAAAAACCTCAGGGCTTGCTATGGTGGTCTCTGGGAGCCCTATCTTGGGGCGGAATAAAAAGTAGAGGAGACTCTCTTGCTGCGTGGTGGGTCTGCTTTACCATGAGTGACCCTCACTGCAGCCACCCTGGACTGGTGATTAACCCTCTGGCTGGATGTGCAGACCCACACACCAGTGCCAGTGGAGAACTGGTGAGTTGCTTTGGGGAGGACCCTACATGGGCATCTTGAGAGCTTAACGAAGCATCATATTGACAAGGTCATCTGCAAAACCAAATACTGCTCACTATGCATCAGAAAGTTTCATCTTTCCCTTCTCCTCATCACGTGTAAACTACACTGCAAAAATGTATTATAGTTCTAACATTTAGGGCACGATAAAACTCTTTGAGAGCCAGATAAAATCTCTGGCCTTTCCCCTAAAGATCTGGACGTATGCACAGATTGTCAGATACATTTCCAAGAAGCTCATTTATTCTCTGAAGTAGAAACCCAGGGTCAGGATGAAAATCCCTGCTTAATGCGAGGCTGTGTTGGTGGATATGACAATATTGACTTGGTGACATCATAGAGTCTTTTTCCTGTCTTGCCTCCAGTTGGTGAGATATTTATTTCAAAGCTGTAAATACAGCCTCCAGTACCACTGTCGTGTGTCGAGTGATTTGTCGTAAAGATCATATTTCTTCTTGGAACATCTTTCTTTCCCCCAAATAGCTCTGTGGCAATTCTCTCATAAACTGCTACAGACTCCCCCTGAGCTAGATAAAGGAGTGTGTCATTGCCTTCATTTACGGACTCCAAGGCAAGGTCCAGAAGAGTCTGAGCAAATGGCTGAGACCTTGGGGGAATCACTGAATCCATTCCGAAGTCAGAATTCTTTCACTCAGTGGAGATTTGTGTGTCGGGCACTGTACTTGGCTCTGGGTCTGCCAAATCTCAGACTGCTAGCTTGTTCCCAAGTCTGTTCCAAGAGGAAAAAGACTGTTCTCTTTGGAAAGTCACTGGGATGAGTACAGCATCCCTCACCCAGTGAGAATACCTTACATTTTAATAGCACCCATGAAAGCTGTTGACAGTTTCCAGAAGCAGACAAACTGGATTCAAATACGAACTTCAGGAACTTAAACACTTGAGCTTTAGGGTTTTTTATTAGGAAAAGTAAAATTATTTCTAAAGCAAGCATCAGCAAACTACTGTGGGCCACATCTAGCCATTGGCCTATTTCTTATCACCCTTGAGCTAAGGGTGCTTTTTACATTTGCAAAGGGTATAAAAACAAGCAAAAATCAACAACAACATAAAACTAAACTGAAAAAGAACAAAAAAAGAAGAAGAAGAAGAAGAAGGGTATGCAACAGAGATTATATGAGGACGATAGGACCTCCCTGCCTGAGGAAGTCAGCCCTATGATACTAAGATGACCTAAAATACTTACGTCTAGCCCTAGTATAGGAAAAGTTTATGACTCCTCTTCTAGAATCGGGATGCCTGTGTTTGATTCGCCAACCTCTGTCTCTAACTTTCCTCACATGTCGGGAAGGAGTGATAATAGCACTTATTGCTCATGATGCAGGATTACATACCAAGCTGAGACTGGACGCTGGTCTAGGGTAAACACTGAAGAAGTCTTAGCCATTGCTATTAAAATCAATATGACTGTCATCACCAACGTTGTCAATACCAAAGGTGTTTGTAGAGTATCAAATGAGACAGCCTCTCTTGAACACCTAGCACGGTGCCCTTCTCATGGAAGGCACTCAGTAAATGTCAGCTACCCTCGTTACTCTCATCCCCATCACTGTTGTGGTTTTCAAAGCTCTTTTGCATACATCATCTTACCAGAAGCTCCCATCAACGCAGCAGTTGGTGTTAGGATCCCCTGCTAATAAATAAGAAACTGGAGCTCAGGGAAGTGAAGGGATAGATGCTGAGCCCGGAAGAGGGAGAATAAGGACGAGTGTAGATTTTGCATTCTGGACCAGCCTGTCCTCTCTCCACACCATGCTGCCTGTCTCATAAAACATCTGAGGATCTGTTGTTTGTTAGTTTTCTCCAAATGATATACTTTGAGTCCAGGGAGCCTGACAAGACAGGCAGACATTACTGTGTTCTTCCCTGGCAAGGCTCTGCAGACAGGAAGCTGGGATAATTGGATTCCAGCCATTTGATCTTAGGATTGCATATGTAACCAGCCAACTGCTGATGACCAAGCCTAATGGAAAAAGCCCTGAGCAAACAAACACAGCCCCCCTTTAGGACCTCATTGTTTATGCTGCAGAGAGTGAAATTCATCAACAGCAGCCTGCACCCTCCCAATAGTTCCATCCAGGACAGAGCCAGCTTCAGAATGTCCCAGACTTCAGTCTGCCACTAGGGACCAGCCGAGGTACCTGCCGTGGGGAAGCATGAGAGGAGGGGCCAGGACATTTTTGACAACAGAGCTGGTGTGGTCAGATGAGTACTGTATTTTATTTGGTTTGGGCAAAAGCCAAAACACATTTGAGCAAAAGTACGCCCTTGGAGTGATGTGTAAAGCAGGTTGTTAAGATCGTAGTGGTCTATAGCCTGAGAGTGAATTCATGACTATACCATTAGGGAGCATTTCAAAGTTCGCTCATGGAAAGAGTCCTTGTCATTTCCGACCAACATCAACTGTAATTCAGCGTTGACTCAGGTTCTCTTTAAGGCCGTAGATGCAAATAGACTGTTGTTGGACGGTGTGGACAGTCGTGCAAATGACCCTTAAGGAGCTTCCGCGTTGCCCCTGGCGCAGAGGGCAGAAGAACTGGAGGTGCGCTTTGTAGAGGGGCGTTGGCCCGCGAGGGAGAGCTAATGACCTGCCTCTGCTCGCGGCAGCCCCTGTGCTGTAGAAACAGCCGTGCGACTTGTTCCCCACCGGTTGTCCTGGAGACTTACTTAGAACGTCAGACGGAGGAGGAGGAGGACGAGATGACCTCCCTGCCCAGGGAAGGCAGCCCTGTGGGTCGCTGTGTTGAGCCAGATGGAGTCTTCTCGTAAGAGCCTGTGGCAATGATGTCGGGATATTAACTCAGTATTTGTGAATAAGACCCTTTCAAGTAAGCGTTCCTCTAAGAGTAACAGGAGTGCAGCTCTGAGCCATGATTCCCGGATCCCAGCTCCCGGCCAGGCCGCTTCTCCCTGTCTGCCACCGAGCCTTGTCTGCTCCGCTTTGAGCTTCTTAACACCTGCTGCCAGGCCGCTGGCTGACCACCAACCAGTGCCCGGCCGGCCACGTCACCCTCCGAACGGCCGCCAAGGCAGCTCGCCTCGTGCGGCTTCCTGTGTCTGTCGCAAGCTCGGGGCTGAGGCCCTGCCTGGACCGAACATGCGTGAACTTAAGGAAGGTGAGCCTGACCAGTGAGTGGGGTCTAGTGTGATCGTTTAAAGCCTTCGGCTCAGGTCATGATCCCGGGGTCCTGGGATCGAGCCCCGCATCGGGCTCCCTGCTAGGCGGGAAGCCTGCTTCTCCCTCTCCCACTCCCCCTGCTTGTGTTCCCTCTCTCGCTGTCTCTCTCTCTCTGTCAAATAAATAAATAAAATCTTTAAAAAAATAAAAAAAATAAAGTCTCCCCTGCTGTCTGGGCAGAGGAAGGCAATGAGTGACGTATTTTTCACTCAGATCTTCACACCACCTCATGGGTGTGTGGTGAGTACAAAGTAATAATGGATATGAAAGGGTTTTTGTAAGATCGTGATCTGCAGTACAAACATAAGGAACAATCTCTGTAAATAAAAGCAGACTCGATCGGACGTGGTTTTATGCGATCAGTCCAGCCAGTGAGAATGCAAACAGCGAGAGGTCCCCGGAAGACTGTATTGTTAATCCAGCAAGGGTGACATGGACAGGGGACAGTCCATAAGGTCTTTAAGTACAAATGATAAAATTTCTGAAAATCTAAATTTTTATTTCCTGTTAATATTTTAAATTTCATCTTAACATTACTTCAGGGTGTAAAATTAATCACATCTCCCATTTCTAAGGATCGGGCAGTGCAAAAACGTGTTTGTTAAGAATTACATTCTATTCTAAGATTTTCACAAGAAAAATTTTTTGGTTTTTTTTGTTTGTTTGTTTTTTGGCCACAATCTGCTATGTTCAGACATGTCTATAAACTTCCCCCCACGTTGCACTCTCAAAAGTTCACTCATTGGACTCATTAAGGGTTATAGCGAAGAAAAGCAGTATGTGGCTTGCATTTAAAAAGTAAATATGTGAGAGTGGGACTGGGTGGCTCAGTCGTTAAGCGTCTGCCTTCGGCTCAAGTCATGATCCCAGGGTCCTGGGATCGAGTCCCACATCGGGCTCCTTGCTCAGTGAGGAGCCTGCTTCTCCCTCTCCCTCTGCTGCTCCCCCTGCTTGTGCTCTCTCTCTCTGACAAATAAATACATAAAAATCTTTAAAATAAAAAAAATAAAAAGTAAATATGTAAGAGTAGTTAAAATTTTAATTAAATATTTGAGGATATATATATATACACACACACACACATGCATATACACCCCCCCCCAAGTATTAGTTATTTGTAATAGTTTATAGTTCTGTGATGCTGTGAGTAATCCCAGCCCTACACCAATACTTGGAAGCACAGAATTGGGGGTGGAAGACCCAGAGTGAAGGAGTGGTTTCGGGTCCTCTTGCATAAAACACACCATGGCTTCCAGTATTTGAACGGCTGGGTTCTGATAGTCTGACTTCCAGGGAAGTATGTCAGGCAAACAGATACCCAGACATTTAAGTCTTCAAATGATTATTTATGGCCTAATGAAAGTTTCCGAGTTTCTCAAATTTTCATTCCAGCATGTGTATTATTGAAACTGAAGAATTTCACAGAATATTCAGAATATTCTGACGGTAACCCTTAGAGAGCTTTGTTAGTGAAGGATTCGGAGGCGTGTCATGGCGCTAGTGATGGGCTAGAGAGAACCAGTGGAAGGAAGAAAAAGTTGGGGGTCCAAGTTGCCATTTAATCATGTCATTAACTTAAAGTTTGCTTAGAGTAGTGCCAGCTCATATTTACTGAGCACCATGCACGTGATGAGCATGCTCTGTTTCAGTTAACACTCGCTGTGCTTTGCTCAGTGATTTCTGTGTTACAGATGAGGAACTTGAGGCATAGGGAGGTCTAAGGTTGAGGGGCTACTGAGTGGTGGAGCTGAGATTAGAATTCTGGACGTTTGACTCTCAATCAGCATTGCCTAGCTAATAATGATCAGTAAGATGAGGAAGTGGCCCCGAGAGGCTTGTAATTTATCTGGAAACATTCCAGGTCAATGCACATACAGGTTGCACTTAATAAGCTACATCAAGGACTGTCACAAGGCAGCTTATATTGTCAAATAAGTTACAGAAGCAGGAAGCGCTGTGTTTGTTTACAAGAAAGAAAGGGATTATCATATTGGGATGGTCAGAGATAGCTGAATGGAGGAAGTGGCCATATATGCCCAATGATATTTTCAAAGATTCTTCGATGGAGACATATCATAGGAGATGAGCTAAAGAAGAGAGAGGAGAGCTGAAGAGGGTATGTTCTGTGCTTTTTAACCCTATGGTGAATTATTTTAATCAGATTGCCCTTAAAAAATCCCAACTGCAGGATCCTGGCTTTCTGCTTGGCCTCTTGTTTCATCTGAAGTGGAATTTGATGTTTGCTAAGGGAAGACATGGGCAGAGTTAAGAGAGCCTTTTAGAGCCTAGAGCCCTGAAGGGGATAGATATTCGGGTGGGGTTTCTAGTACAGGGGTTTGGGGGTGTCTCTGGCAAACAGGAGGGAGCCACGGACGGCTCTTCCTTCTTGGAATGGGACCCAGAGCTCAATAAAAAAAGAGCCTCATTGCTTGCCTGGCCCAGAATCTGCCTGGGGGGTGGGGACACAGGCAGTCCAGGATTTTAGAAGCGAGGCTTAGAGACTCCTGATTCTCACAGTTTAAAGGTGTGTGCTTCTGAGTCAGAGGGCCTGGGGGTCAAGTCATGTTTTCCCTCTGGCTCACCAGATTATCTTGGTCAGATTGCTTCTAAGCCTTAGCTCCTCATCAGAAAATGGGAGCAGTACTCCCTGCCTCATAAGTGGTGGTGACTATTACGTGGGATCATTCCTCATTCACATAACAATGCGGGATAGGACCTGGCCCCCATAAGTACTCGGGAAATGGCAGCTAGTGATGAGGAAGAGGAAGAGGAGGGAGGAGGGTGGCTTTCTGTGCATCCCTTAGCCACATCACCGTGCAAGGTAACTCAGAACACGTGGCTTTCAGCTGTCTTCACTGCTGGGTACCTGTGGACAGGAGACTGAGCTCTCTATGCCTGGGTCCTTCCTTGGTGGCCACCTGCACAGTGACCCTCCCAGGCTGCTGTGAGACCCGCGTGAGATGCCAGCTAGAGAAGTGCTTTCTAGACAAACAGTGTGACGTAACCATGTTGGGCAATAAGTATGTTCCCCACTTTATCCTCCCCTACAGGCACTTTGAGGCTACTGGAATACTCCTTTAGGCTAAGATCACCTGTCCACTCACTTCTGTGTTTTCTTTCTTTTTTCTCTCTCAACTTCTGCTTGGCTCTCCCTCCTCTGTGGCTGTTTTCCGTTTCAACTAAAAGTGGCTGTCCCTCTGTCTCCAGCTTCCTCCTGCTCTTCTGCAATAGACCAGTTCCTGTCTGACTCTGAACGTGCTCTGTAAGTCTGTCACTGTCTGTATTATGAGTCTGTCTGTGTCTGTCTCGTCACTTCTTCCTACACAACGTCCTTGGTCTCTGCCTGTTCTTCTGTCTTCACTGGGCCAGCTTGTCCGATGGACACATCACCTGCCACGGAAACATCACAGTTGTTGGCAGACGCCCGCCACGCCCAGAGCTCCTTCTGGACCCTGATTGCTATTGATCCGAAGGCCAGGGATACATATGGTTTGGGAGGTTTATTTCATTTTATATTCTTTAATTTTTAGATTTTGTTTGAGGCTTCTTCCCTGTCCTGGGAGCATAGGCTTCCCAAGGCCTCTGGGAGATGAGCACCTGCCAGAGCTCGATTCAACCTGTGAAATCGTGGTCCTAGAGCTTCTGTCATCTGGGTTGTCCCAGGTCCCCATTCATGCTGTCTCTCCTTGGCTATAAGTGGTGAACTCCTTCATCTTTCTTTCCTTTTTTTTTTTTTTTTTTTTAATATTTATCTATTTATTTGAGAGAGAGAGACAGCACAAGGGCGAGCGGGGTGAGGGGCAGAGGAAAAGGGAGGGAGAATCTCAAGACTCCGCACTGAGTTTGAGCCCAACACGGGGCTCAATCCCACAACCCTGAGATCATGACCTGCACTGAAATCGAGAGTCGGCCACCTAACAGACTGTGCCACACGCAGGCACCCCACCCTTCATCTTTCTTAAACAAGTGATCGTGACTAAATCAGGCTGAGGGGAGTTTTTTGTAGTAGGTTATTAATGTTTTATTTGGAAACACATTTATATCTGTAGAATAACAGTCCAGAGATACTACAGAACATTCCCTTATACCTTTCACACAGCTTCCCCCTAATGCTAACAATTTACCCAACCATGGATCTTTCATCAAAGCTGGAAAGATTAGCATTTTCCCAATACTAGCAGCGGAACTACAGACTTTATTTGGATTCCCCAGTATCAGAACAGATCCTGAGCCACTTTATTCAAAGCTGTGATTTTGACTTTCCTTTGTTAAGCCACCCTGGTAGAGTCATGGCCTCAAGAGACGATTGAAACGTTTTCATCTGCACCAGTGGCCCCTGTTGGTTTCACTGGGTCGATTTCTGTCGACTTTCTTATGTTTCTTTGCTCTTTGCACACATTCACCGTCCTTTTGTCCTGCAGACAGTCTGTCCCCCGCTGGTGAGCTCTGCTCTGCCGTGGGTGGGAGAAGTACCAAGCTCTCCAGAGTTATACACAAACCAGGTGTAAATATTCTCTGAGTGAAAAACCAAGGAAGGCTAAGAGAAGCCAACGTATTTGTGACCACTACTCTGATGATTCAGAGGCCTTAAAAAAGAACAAACAAAAACCTCTCAATCAGGTCTCTGGATAGTTAACGACACCGGATGCTTGATCTCTAGACAAATGACATGTTGTTAGTAAAAGACTCACAGAAGCTCCCACTAATTCACACCCCTCTGGTAGTTCATTTATTTTCTCTTGATGCCTCAGGTTTTTCTGAATTAGTCACTTAAAGACAAAAGGTCCTATCTTTCCAACGCATCCTGTTGTTTCCTTCTCCCTCCCTACGCATTCTTTCTTTGGCTCCTTGAGATCTCCGCTATTAGTCTGCTTGGGCGGCCATAACAAACTATCATATATTGGGTGGCTTAAACAACATTCATTCCTCACAGTTTTGGGGGCTGGGAAGTTCTAGATCAAGGAGCCAACAGATTCGTTTCCCAGTGAGAATCCTCTTCCTGTTTTGCAGGCAGATACCTTCTTACTGAGTCCTCACATGGCAGAGAGAACCAAAGAGGGAGAAAGAGAGAAAGTGCTCTGGTCTCTCTTCCTCTTCTTATAAGGGCACTAATCCCATCACGGAGGCCCCACTCTCAAAACTTTATCTAAACCTAATTATCTCCCAAAGGCTCCACCTCCAAATACCATCCCATCAGGGGTTATGGACATATTTAGGGTGGGACGCATTTAGTCCATAATACCCTCAGTCCTCTACCAGCTGGAAAATATCCCTTTCTTCATCTTCAGACTCCCACCTTCTCTGCCAGGGTGTTTCCATCAGAACGACCCCAGCCCATGATGTGATTTTCGTGCTAAGGTGGCTTTCTCAGTCTCCTACCCATGGAGAGATTGAGAACCAGAACTACCTACAAGCAGGGCCATTTCCAAATGTGGAAAGGACCACACCCCCCCCCCCCCCCCCCAGGAGCTATGGAATGGAACATAAAAGAATGGAAAGCACATCACAGATGCAGAGATTGAGCAGTGCAACACACAGAGCCGAGTGAGGACCAGGGACAGAAGAGTTCAACGTCTTTTGTGATCAATACAAATGCCAGGCAATGTCGGGGAGGATTGTCTCATTCTGTAATCCATTCATTTCATTCCATTTCTATAGATTCCATGATATTCTGCACTCTGTGTGAGGTGTTGTGAGCTCTGTAGCAAGGATTAAGAAGGAATAAGGTTGGAAAGTGCTAATAGCAAAAAGGGCTTCAGATTCTAACACGTGTGGATTTGAATCGTGGCTTTGCCCATTGCTGGCCGAATGACCTCTGGCAAATCTACAGACCTCTGGCTTTGCCCATTGCTGGCCGAATGACCTCTGGCAAATCTCAGTTTCCTCATCTGTGAAATGGAGATATATAAAATAACAGCGCTGACATCATAGAGTCAGTGTAAGCACTAAATGCAATAAGATTTTCAAAGCACTTAGCATAGGGTCTGGTACAGAGGGCTAAAAGATTGTTACCTCTTATAAGATATGGACCTTGCCTCTCAGGAGTGTTAGGAGGCCAGAGATATGTCCAGACACCTGACATTAACAGATAATTTGTATTTCTACAGACAATAAATGCTGAAGGATAGTTTCGAAGGCTTCTGGAAGGCCTCCTGGTGGACATTGAACTGAGTCTGTAAGGATGGGTAGGATTGGAATGTGGCAGAATTTGGGAAGTGACTGTAGACATGGAAGACAAGGAGCACGGACATTACATCATTTAGAACACTTTTGCCTACAAGGACATTCTAGAATGCCTAACTAAAATTAACGTAAGAGGTCATTTATACAAGATAGAAAGTCCAGAGTTGGGTAGTTTCAGGTTAGGTTAATCCATTGAGTCAACAGCAGCATGGAGGACACAGATACTCTTTATCTTTCCACTCTGCCATTCTCAACCTGTTCGTTTTCATCCTGGGATGATGTTCTCATGGTCACAGAATAGCTGCAACAGCTCCAAACACTGCATCCTCCTCACAAAACCATAGCCATAACCAAATGCTAGAAGATAAGGCAGACTCTTCTTGCACTTGTGTTTTATTCAGGAGGAAAACATTTTTCAGCAGACTCCCCTAGCAGACCATTAGGTCTTATCTACCAGGAGAAGATCACAGGCCAAGCCCTTAGCTGCAATGCATCAAGCATTTTTGCCTCCACTAAGAGATATGCTCTGTCAGAAAGAGAGAGTATGGGCACATGCTTTAAAGGACATAATTCATAGTGTCTACCACAGGCTGTAAATCCGTTCATGCTTCCTGAAGAAAAACAAAGAGAGATTGGAGAGATAAGGAGACAGCTCGTGGATCTCCAGAGCAGGAAGTTTCTTGGCTTTCACTGGGGCTAAAATAAGGAATGGGGTGCTTTCAGGGATTAGTAGTCCTCTTTCCATCTCTCTGAGGCCATAATCTCTGGCCTGCTTTGCACTACACATCAACTTCATTCTTTTCTCTTTCTGGACCACCTTTCTCTCTTCTATGAACACACGGGTCAAACCTGGCTCCCTCAGACAGCCCCACCCATTCTCCGTTCAAGCAGTAAGAGCCTGATAGTGTCTTGACATCACATCTTTTCTGGAGATGGAAGAAGAGTGCTCTAGCTTTGGCCTCCACTATGACCAGGGTGAGCCTGCTGCAGGGGTGGGGATCATTCCTCAGACTGTGGGGGAACAAGGGCTGATGCCACAGCTGCATCCTATGGTGAAGAAGCACATTTGGGAGATTGCGGGCCCCTGAAGGTATGGGGTGGGGGTGTGAGGGGAACCCACTTAAAGGAAACACTCCCTGTTTTGGAATAGTTATAAATACCTGTATAGAAATGGACACCTGGACCATAATGTGGAGTTTGATCCTGACTCCACTGATAACCAAGGGGAGGGCCTGAGGCCAAGGTCCCTTACCCACCTGCAATACCTGTTTTCAAGTGGCAAAGATAAGCTAGTCCAGAGTGGAACAACCAAGGAGCTGAGGAGAGTAGAAACTGATCTGTGAGGAATGTTGAGGAACTGGAGGTGTCTCTACCAGAGAAGAGAGGCTCAGGGTGGTCAGGGCCCTCTCGTGAATGGCATCCACTTAGTTGCCCCTAAACTCAGGCTCACTGGGACATCCTTCTCAGTGGGTCCCCACATGCAATCCATGATGGCGTCCTTCCCATCACTCTCTGTAAGGTTCTCTTTCTCCTTCCACTGCTACTAGCCTTTGCTCATGACCTCATCTTTCTTGGAGGAAGGAGCCTCCACGCTGGTCTCAGTGCCCTGGTCATCCCTCCCACTTTCCACGGTGCAGCCAGTATTCATCTCAGTCTCTGTCACCTAAGGATTCAGCCCAACCTCCTTAGCCCAGCTTTTAAGACCCCCAATAATGCCACCTCACCCTCCCTTAAGCCTCATCTCCCAGCACCCTCACCCACCATGTAGGATATATTCTTAGAACATCCGCCCTTCCTCAAACAAAGCATACCACTCTGTGCTCTGTCCTGCCACCGCGCCTTTGCCTCGCTCATGCTGGGCCTCAAACTCCCCCATTGCCCCCATGGCTGATGCATCAGGGGATCCTTCAAGATATATCCTGACTCTGACTTTTTCTCAACACCCCCACTGGTCCCATCCAATATCTCTGAGCCACCTCTGGACACCTTGAGAATCATCTGTGGCATGTAACGTAATGGCTGTCCTAAGAGGACCACATCCTAACCCCCAAATCCTGGGAATCTGTTACCTTACATGGCCAAAGGGACTTTATAGATGTGATTGAGCTATGCATCTTGACATGGGGAGATTATCCTGGATCGTCCGGGGCAGGTGGGGGGGGGGCGCTGTACTCGCAAGCACCCTTACGTCGAGAGGCGGGAGGGTCTTCAGTGGAGGAGGTGTGCTGATGCAAGCAGAGGGCAGGGCAATGTAGCCATAAACCAAGGCATGCAGGCAGCCTTTGCAAGAGGCAAGGAATGGGGTTCTCCTCTAGAGCCTCCAGAAAGAATGCAGCTCAACCCCATCCTTTGACTTTAGCCCAGTGAGACCCATATTGGACTTCTGATCCACAGAACTGTAAGGTAATTAATTTGTGCTCTTGTAAGTCAATGAATTTGTGGCTATTTGTACAGAAGCAATAGGAAGCTGATATACCTCCTAATTTACCTCTGGGTTCCCACTCCAACCTCATTCCAGTCCATTCTATACACCACAGCTAGAACGTTCTTCCAAACAGAAAGTCCTCGTGCACCTGCTCTGCTCACAGCTTTCTGCGGCTTGTGGCTGAGTGAAGCCATCCAGGGTGTGCTGAGCCTCACCGAGTCCCTGTGCTCATCTTAGACTGACATAGCCTGTTCTACTCGAGAAGCACTCACCTGGCCCTGTGGCAGCCGTCTTTTGGCCAGCCTCCCCCTCCCCTTGCCTGCTTAACCCCTACCTACCCTTCAGTTCTCATCTCCATCTCTTCCCGGGCTACGGGACCCTGACGCCCAGCCTCACCTCTGTCCCTGTGACAAGCGCTCACGGCAAGCCCAAATGCCTCCTGTCCCAACACCTCCTGTGGCTGTGACTTTGCATCTGACTGTGGGTCTCCTGCACCACGCTGCGGGCTCCAGGAGGACAGACACTGTGCAGACTGTCTTCACCACCCTCCTGTCTCCGGGGCGTGGCCCAGTGCCTAGACTGTGGGAGGCACTGAAAATATGTTTTTAAATAAACAAGTGGCCGAATGAATAAACGCCTAAGACTTGAAAGTCTCATTCCTCCCAGCCTCAAGAAAACACCCAATGTGAGGTCTTTGTTCCCAGGTGATGGGGCTCCAGCTTCGGGAAACTCTGCTTTAGGGTTGAATCCCTTTAAACCCATGCACGTTATATTTTAATAATTAAAACATCTTGCAGGCACCCCATGTGAGCACCGCCATGCTGGGGACGGCTGGGGTGATGTGGAATAAAGTCTAATCATTTCCTTACAATGCCAGGCTGGGCAGGCAGAAGGGGCTATTTTATGCGACTAATTATGGCATCCAAGCTGCTCTAAGTGCGATGCTAATTGCTCAGTGAATGAATTGTAGACTCAGGTAATTACCAAACCTAATGTGGCTCCCTTCATGTTTGAGTAAATTAATGCTACAGGCGGGAAGCAACCCCGCTTGAAGGGAGCTGCCTCCTGCCTCGCCGTTGCTTGGGAAACAGCGGTGAGTTTTTTCATCTGGGCTTGAAAATGCCCAGGTATACACCCACACATCTGGGGTCTGCCTTCCACCAGCACAGCTGCGAAACGACAAGGAAGATCTTACACCAAACAGAACCGAGAGGCTTTTGCCACTCTGACAGATGACGGGCTGTCTCTGGGGCTCTTTCTTTATCTGTAAAGCCATCATGAAGTTTTCTTTCAGCTCTGTGATCGATTGCTAAGTGAACAAACATCTGGTCAATTACTAAAGAATGGATTTCTGCACCGAATCCGCAATCAAGTACTGGCTTCAAGTTTTACATCCAATGTCAAGGAGCAACAGTACTCATAAATATTTATGGAGTGCTTACTACTTGGCCGTCACTAATCTAGTAAGAGTTTTGTGTGCATTATCTCATCTAATGCTCGCAACAACCCAGAACATTTGTAGTAATTCACAGAGTTAGTGAGTGTCAGAGCCGGGCTTTACCCAGGCATTAAGAGTCTGTATTCTTAAACATCCCATGTGTCGTACTTCTCGGACCCTGGGAAAGTCACATTTTTCTGAACCTTGGTTTCCTTAACAGTGAAGATACCAGTACCTACTATGTATCCAGCCCTTTGCTCAGCCCTTTCGAGATGGTAATTTTATCATCACAAAGAAGCTGTGAAGTAGGTGGAACTGATCTCCTTGACCAGGTCACACAACGCAGTAGATGGTAGAGTCGGAGTTTGAATGCTGTTCGGTTTGTCTAAAGTATCGTGTGCTTTCTTTTTCCCCACTATTCCTCAAATTGAGGATGTGTAGATCCCCATGAATATGCTTATAGACTGCTGGAGGTTCATGCATCCTACTTCAAGAAACACAGCATAAAGTTGGCCACTGTCAGTGCTACATGAGGGTGGACCTCACGCAAATGTGTGATCTGAATTCACAAGGCGGTGTGAGTTCATAGGGTAGCCATCCAGATCACCCCAGATCTGCTTAAATACCCGTCATATACTATGAAAGTGCAAACACTGACTTAAAGATCTATATCTCATAGAGACTCGGGAATGCATACCCAAGCCCAGGGAGTACCTCTGTGGGCCAGACTCCATTGGGGACACACTGGGGACAGTCCTGCCACTGAAATCTCAGAGCGGTTCTTCCATCCTGTGTGTCCCACCCACCACACCATGGTGAGGACCCCCCAGCCCACAGGTGTTGTAACTAGAAAGCATACCCTTCTGTCTACCCCCCATCTCTCAAAAAGCTGCTGCCCTTCAGCTGTGCTCTGGGTAAAAGGGAACCTCCACTTGCAATATCCCCTCCAGTTCCACACCTCTTCTCTAGTCATTCCTGAACAATCTGCTCATTGGCACATGAGAAGCTGATGCTTGGGAGAGAGGAATGGCTGCTGGACAGGCGTGCCTATACTCCATGAAAGCACATTTACGTGATCGGATGTATCAGTTTGCCTTTTCAACCAGGACACCCTTTTCATGTGAACTTGGTGTAGGAGAAGGTGCCCTTGATGGCCTGTGAAAGGAACTTATTGGCCCCAATCAGGGAAAAGGGTCAGGAGTGTTAAGAGTTTTGAGGTCAAGAGTGTGGGCATTGTGGACACTGTGGCCTTATATCAATCGCTTAACTTCTCTGAGTCTCGGTTTTCTCATCTATAAAATGGGTTTAAGCAGAGTAGGTACCGCTTAGAGTTGTGACGAGTAAATGATACAACTGAAAACAATGTATGTAATTACAGAAAATGAGGCCTGGAGTACATCTTACTTCCTCAGTCATGTGAGCTCTGTCTGAAGCTACTGCTACCTCAGGGTTGAGGGGACAAGGCAACAAACAAAGAAACGAAACCGAAACGTAGAGGAGGGACCCCCCGGACCAGAGAAGCAGACCTCCGGAGAGGAGGCACTTGTCAGCCAGCGCTGCCATCTCTGAGGGGCTGCCATGAAGCTGCTTTCGCAAGAGTTGGAAAGACGGCCAACTGGACTCCGCTGCCGGGCTCAAGAAGCCTGGCTGGGATGGTGGCCGCAGGAGGAGCAAGGCCCTTTTCCTTCTTCCAGGCTGCCATCCTCCTGCAGCGCCCCCTGTTGGAGAAGCCCGACCGGAGACCCGTACAAAGCTGACACTGTTCGCAGCATCCTTCAAAGCCAAGCGTAGAAGAGTAGTTTTGAGGCTGAGCATTAATGACTCCGTAGCTGGAACACTGACTTCCCGAGGTCTTTAGTCACATACCTCCCCGGGGCACCCTCCCTGGTCACCATCATTATAAGTATGCCCTCTTCCTTTCTAGAGCCATTTCCAGTCTATTCTTCTCAACGCTCATCCAGCAGGTGCTTGTGGTTTTCCAAGTCCCATGCCCTCCGCTAGCCTCAAGCCCAGCCGCAGCTACAGTGGGCAATTCTGGGAGAGGTCAGACTCACGCCCTTCACCTTGTCTCTCTTCCTCAGCTACCTTCTGCTTCCAGCCAGCTCAGAGGACTTCTTATTCTAGATCAGGGTTTCTCAGTCTTCGCACTGTTGACATTTGGGGCCAGGTAACTCTCTGTTGTGGGACACTGTGCTGTGTATTGCACGGTGTCTAAGCAGCACCCTTGGTCTCTGCCCACTAGCTGCCCTCGCCAGGACAACCAAAAATGTCTCCCAGTTGTCCCTGTTGAGACCCACTGTTCTAGGTTCGTACCTGGTCCATGGGTTGTGTGAGAACCTGGGCAGTGGCATCAGATAGAGTTTGACCGACTTTACCTTCACATATTAACCTTTATTCTCTTGGGCAAGTCACTGAAGCTCTGTGTCATTTTGCTCAACTGCAAAATGAATATAATACTATCTTCTATTGTGACGATGAAATAAGGTAACGCTGGACTGGGTTTAGTACGGTACCTGGTAAATACCAATCGATCAATACAAGTCAGCAACAATTTATTATAATTCAAAGCAAAGCATTAATGTAATTCATGAGAAATCACCACCAAGTTGACTGTCAACATATGATGCCAAGTAACTGGCATGTGTTTATTTGTTCTACTGAATGGGCTTGACATTGGCCTTAGGGAAGTGGTAGCGCTCCGAAACTCTGTAGAAATTTCATAAGGATAACTGCCAGATGCTGGAATCTGGGCTACTGATGATAAGACCCACTTGCAACTGAGATTGATTTAAAGGCAGTTAACATATGAGTGCAACTGTGTGATCCTGCAGACAAATAATAAACACTTGTCAAGTAGGAAATTTCACTGTGATGCTTAGAGTCAACAGGCTGTTTGATTCATCTAATTGATTTACTCTCCCAAATGTCACCAAAAGGAATCAAAGAAACGAATACAGTGACTATGTCTTTCAGACCCTGAGTACTTTACGAATCTCAGCACTTTGATAGTACTGGATCCAGAACCCTCCCTGGTAGAGGAAACTTAGTGTACGTAGTGCTTGAGGTAGTACATAAAGTCCATTTTGATGATTACAAAAGAGCCTTAGGCTTTGTTGGGAGGAAAGAAGAAATCTAGGTTCTAGTCCAAACTCTGCCACTAACTCTTTGCGTATTCTGGGCCTGTCATTTCCTCCAGGCCTTCAGTTCCTTACTTTTAAAATGAGCAATTTGGATTCAGTTCTTGATGTAGATTTTGCATGAAGTTCCTTCGGGAATACTATGGAAGAAGGCCTTCAGTGGGTTGGCTAGATCAATAGTTCGAATCTTTTCTGGAACCCCAGGGTTTTGGTTGGGTTCAGGGTCTTTAGAGGAAGTTCGATGGGTAGAACGCTTAGGCTCCTTTTTAGCTTTCAACCAGAGTTGCTGCTTTCAATTGGTTTGCATAGTAAGATTTCACAAAGGTTTCAAATGGTTGATGCCCAGCCCCACCTCACCATCCTCTCAGAAACAGACAGTAGAAAGGAAGTCAACAGTAGTGGGAACACTCTCTTCGGTGCATTTGAAGGACGCCTGTAGAGTTCTCATGTTTTCTTTCCTTCCTCTCTAGGTACACAGTTCTGCACAGTGGACATCACCAGGAACTTGAGAAACTGCCCATACACAATGACCCAGAATCCTTGGAATCATGCTTCTGACTGAGAACATGGCTCATGATTAAGCCATTCATTCCCATTCACGTCCGCATGAACAGGACTCCCTGGCATCTCTCTTGACCCTCCTCACCACCAGTGAGGCATGAAGCAGTGGGGCCGAGGGCCCAGGGAAGCTACATGGAACACAGTGTTGGACAGGACCAAGGCCAGAATATGGAGGATCTCAGAGTTGAGAAGGGACTTCAGGCATCCTCAGATCCAGCCTCCCATCCAATGCAGGAGTAGCATCTTCCATAGCATCCCTGGAAGTTGGTCAGTCTCTGCTTGCACACCTCCAGGGATAGGAGCTCACTACCTCCTAATGCAGTTCCTTCTATTATAGGGAAACTTTAATTATAAGAAAGTTTTTCCTTTTGTTGGAACACAATCCTGTCTCGGCTCCATCTTCCATCGGGGGTCATGCAGTTAGCTCCCTATTCCCTTTGAGAGCCCTTAGATATTGGGAGAGACACTGATCTGCCATCCACCCACCCTTTTAAGTCTTCTCTCCAATCTAAACAGCTCCAATTTCCTCTCCATTGTGGCCATCCTCTGGACATGCAATAGTGGGTGAATTAATCAAGGCTCTTGTAATGAAGTCAGATTGATATCAATGCCAAGATGTCTGTCCAGAAGCACTAAAGAGCTGACGAGTGAAACATCAATATTTTCTGGTTGATAGATATGAACGTTTCTCTTTTCTTTTTTCTTGGGGATAGATTTGGAAACTGCTCAGGGTTTGATTTTAGATCCATTACCCAAAGGCATCTTTACTATTGGTCTAATTTGTGTGTGTGTGTGTTTAAAGATGACATTTTTCTCATTGGCATACTGGCTCTGAGGTCACGTGGAATGAATCTTGATTCATTTTCCTTCCATGACAATGGGAGAAGGAACTGCACCTTTACTGAGAATGCTGATTAAGGATGGTCTTGCAACTCATATTTGGTGAGGAAATGAAGTTACTCCAATAAGACACCTTTTAGGGGCTTTCAGGGCCCTGTGCTGAGGCAGTGCTTGGTCTCGGGCCCGGCACTTTGCTCGCTGGGGCGAAGACATAATCACAGACCAACTTACTTTCTTGGGGAAATTCCCTGCCCCCTGCCTGTGAAGCTGCTGGGGCTCCATTTTTCTGCATCTTTTTTAGCATCTCACTTCCTCCAAGCTCCTCAGGAGATGCTCCCCTGATGTCAAAGCTACCAGCAAATCATTTTGTCTTGGGGTGAATTATCCCCCCAGGTTGAAACTCTTGAGGGCAAATTTTCTTCCAGTTGCCTTTCTTTTGACTGCTGATAAAAATCCTATTGCAAAGATGGATTGCTGGTTCTTAGGGACCCAGCCCAGGGAACAGGCAATGTGGGTGGTGGGGGGGGAGGTTACAAGATAAAGATGTGCCTGAAGTTTCTAGCCTCACCAGTTCTCCTTGCCTTTGTGCTTGATCTATTGACCCCACTTTCCTTCCTAAGTCATCCCAGAAGCCACAATTGCCTCCTTACCACCGATTTTATCCTTGGAAGCAGAACCCACTGGCTCTCCCTCTTCTCTCCATCCCCAGAAACGGTGGGAAGGATAATCAGACACTCTGGTTTTTTGCACTGCAAGTCCCACATCCCGGGAAACCCCTCAGTTCCAGGCAAAGGAAGCTGGCTGGTCACCCCAGGTATGGGACCCTCTCAGAGAGGTTTAACAGGCCTCCTCACAGTTGCATTTTCTTTCTACACTTTTTCATGGAAAAGGCAGAGCTGAGTAAATTTGGGGCTCTAGAGTTCTTCCTGTGCTGTCTGAATGAGGTCTCTGATCTCAAAAGCACAAAGAACTTCTTGGGGAAAGACTAAGAGATCATGAGAACCAGATCATCATGAGGAGGAAGAGGTTTAATGCTTTGAGGCAACTGGTAAGCTTTGTTGAATGTCCCCAAAGTTGACAGTATCTACTACTGAGTACGTAGATGCATACACACGTGCATACATCCAGTAAGATTTGTTCCCTGTGAAATGCTTCTTTTCCCAGGAGCTTGGCAAGCTTATCTGCTTGTGTAAAATATGATTTCTCCGTGGTAGGTCTACCGTATTCAGTGGGAGCTTGGATTCAACAGGGATCCACAGATTATAGCATGTGTGGGAAAATGAGATCTTGCCATATCCTCAGGCCATCTTCTTCTGGACTCTCGGGACACGCTTCTGTGGGCCAGCCCCTGATTGGTGTCTGCGGAGGTCACAAGCACCCTGGGCCAGGGAAACAGTAGTGATTGAGGAACTAGAAGCCCTTGCCGTTGTCAAGAAGATGGTCTCCTTTGCAGACAAGTCCTCACAAGCAAACTTTGCTCTCGCTTTGGACCAGGGCTGGGATGATGTGGGTGATGCACCCAACAGCACATTGGAAGTTTATAGGACAGGACCAGAGGCGCTCTGTCTAGACAGCTGCTAGCCTGACATTACTTAGAGGTCTGGCTTCCTGGAGTCCAGGTAATAGAGCATGTGTATGGAAGACGGAGAAGGAGGAGATGTAGATAGAGCTTGTCTAAGGAAGGAGGAGACTTACTCTGCTGTCTTCTCTGAGAAGGCCACCCTCTTCCAGGTAGCCCCAAGTGTCAAGAAGAGATGCTTCTGGTGGGGGGGTACGCCTCTGGCCACATCTGCCAGGTCAGCCTGGACAATCACGGGGGTGCCGGCGCTGCAGCCAGACTACCCCACGCCTGGGATCAAGGCGCTCCAGCTGTGCTTGTTCTCCACATGACTCTCCAGCTCACAGGTCTGTGCGGGTAGAAGCCCCAAACTCCCTGTCCAGCTCCTGGTTAGCAGCTGGAGAGCGAAAGAGATCAAAACCAACTTCTTCAACTGACCCCCAAGTATGTGTTTGTAGACAACCCCGTTCTTCCTGAGATTTCACCTTCTCAGCTCACCACCATTTCCACTTCACGCTGCTCACTTGCTCTGTCCTGAAGCAAACTGGGAAACGGGGGGCGGTGGGGGGAAAGAAGGGGGATGTAGAGCGGATGAAGGAGGGGATCCGGGGATCCAGGGACGGGCTGGGAGTGGCTATAACTAAACTGCCTTCAATTTTGTCTTCAAGTAAGAACAAAGTAATGTTTTCTTGGTGCTGTGCTGTCTGCCCGTTTTCTCTTTGGTGTTGCAGTTTTCTCCGGGGAGAGATCAGTGTTGCTTTTGTCTTTCTGTTACTCTGCTCTGCTCTGGTCAACTTCTTCCTTGTAAACTCTGGGTCTTGTGGGTGGAAAAGACTAATACATTTACCTTTTCTAGCCGTAATCTGCAATCTCTTTTTCATTCAGTCTAGAAAACTGTGGTCGCGTGTTTGGCTTAAATTTAAACAAATCAGGGATGCGTTTGAAGGCCTGGGTTTGGGACAGCGTGCTGCTTTGGACCTTAACCAGCTCTTGTCTTGCTTGTCTCAGCCACAAAATAGAGAAACTCTTGAGTCGGTAGGATTGTTGGGAGTGTTCCAACATGCATCCAAGGGCCACTGTTAGGATCTTCCCCAAATATGTGTCCTGCCTATACTGCAATTTACTTAATATTTTCGTTTAAGTCAATAAATTTTCACTTCGATAAACATTTGAGAAACATTATATCAATCCCAGAATAGAAAATCAGTATCACTTGCCAAAAATAGAAAGCAGCCATAGAGATAAAGAAATGAAAACAAGGTTTTTAAGTTCTAACTTAAGCCCAGGGCTTATGTGTTTACAAGGGAACTGATTTGAGTGCTGGAGGGCTGGCGGGTCCAGGGGCTCCTGATGCTGGGAAGGGCTGCGAGGGAAGTCACCGGAGAGGATCTTCCAAACTTTCTGCGTGAATGTGGTTAAATCACTAGTGGAATTCGATACCTTTTGGAACCACAGAGAGAAGGAAAGTGCAACTGATGATATTTTTCATTGCTCTTATATTTGATTCAGATTGTTCCTCCCTTCCCTTCCTCTCCTTTTTTTTAGCTCATCCCAGAACATAGCTAAGTTGTTAATAATAATAATCGTAATAATCATGTAGCAATAATAAGAGAAGCTAACATTTAATGACCTCCTTTTTGCGAGGCACTGTGGTAAGTGCTTTACCTAGATTATCTTAATCCTCATAAAATCCTAGCAAGAGAAGTAGCCAAATTTCTCCTGCTTTGCAGCAGAGCGGCCCTCAGCCGAGAGGCCCCAGGCCCCAGGCCCCAGGGCGGGAGTCCGGCCACAGGCAATGGGACCGTCAAGCCTGCAGCGCTAACCGTGGGCACAAGGTTCGGTACCAGGCTGTTTACTCCACTCTCCCATGTAGGGCACGGTGTTGGGAGAGAGTAGGAGCAAGCAGGGGTGCAAGCAGCAAGCCCTCCTGTTGCCTAGGAAGTACCCTCCTGCCTCAGCCTGGGGCCTGGACAGGAATCCGGGACCTGCCTATTCCAGTGTGCAGCCCTGCCCGACACTTGCTTAGTGTCTTCTTTGGCTCCCTTCCACGCTCTGAGCCTCACTTTGGGTCTCTAAACAAGGGAGGAATTCAGTAGATGACTGGTCCGGAGGAAAGGCCCTCCCGCACCGATCATTCCTACTCTTGCCAGTATTCTCGGGCTACTGAGGAACCAGCAACTGCACACCCTGAGAAAGAGCGGTGTGAGCCAGAGCTAGCGCTCCTCTTTTGTATCTCAGGCCCTCCCCGGGCTGTGCAGACGAGGAGGAGTGGCTCCAGTGGAAGGCAACTTGACTTTGCCACATTTTGTGGTTGGAACCTGGACCACTATCTGTATAGGCTCCTCTGTCCCAGGAGCTCACCACTGCGGGCACTTTATAGTTTCTATTTCCCCAGCAAGGTCCCTGGGCCTCTCACGGCAGCCTGCAGGGAGGGATTACTGACAGCATATTCTAGAAAAGGAAGCCGCCGTTGTCAGGGAAGGTGATTTGCCCAAGGACACAGGAGTCAGGGCCCAAACACTGCAGGTCACTCCACTCTAACAGATTGCTTTCTTCCTTCTCTTCTTTAAATTTGTTTCTAAATATACAAATTATATATTTTTAGACGACATAAATGATGGGTTACACAGATAATGTATTAATGCAGCCCGTCCCCATGATAACAAGTTCTAACTATAGCTAGAGCAAACACCCCTTGATCCAGCTCAATCCCACTCCCCTCCTGAGAAGTATCTGCTCTTCTACCTGGCTTATGTAACTCAAGAATGCGTTCTGTGTATCTCCATATGTATAAATGTACATATAAAAATATATGGTCTTGTCTTGTTCTTACATATAAATGATGCTGTGTATCATGATCTGCAACTTGCCTTCTTCAGCGGTACACCGTAAACGTCATTTTACATCAACACATGAGACTCTTCATCGTTCTTTTTAGTTGCAGCGCGTCCACACCGTACAGCAGATGCTGTCCAGCCAGCAGTGTTGTTTCTCTTCTGGTCTGGCTGCATCCCGTTGCAGAGCGGGGCATGTGAGGCCCGCATCTGCAAATCAGCAGCCTCTCTTTTTCTGGGACCGTGCTAACCACATGAAGGTCAGCTGGAGTGGGCTCACGTTCATGGGGCGGCTGCCCTGTGGAGAAGGCCCGCCCTACCTGGGCCTCAGCCGGCCTCCCTTCGAGGCCCTCGAGACGCTCTGCCCCAGGGACACAGGCTCTACGGCCGGACTGACAGCATCCTGCTTCCGCCGCTTCCCAGGTGCGTGCCTCTGACAAGATAGTTAACCTGCTCAGCCCTAATTTCCCCAACAGGAAAGCAGGGGACAGAATGATCAGACACACTTGGAAGTGTTAGTATGAGGATGTACGCAAAGCACTTGGTAAAACTCTTTTTTAGAAGATCTATTTATTTGAGAGAGAGCACACATTGGGTTGGGGGCAGGGAGAGGCAGAGAGACTCTCAAGCAGACTCCCCGCTGAGTGCGGAGCCCAACACAGGGGCTCGATCTCATGACCCTGAGCTGAAATCAAGAGTTGGCCACTCAGCCCACTGAGCCACCCAGGCTCCCGGGGAAACACTTTTTAGAAAATGCTTTCATGGTATCATTACTTCCTTAATGGCCTCACCAGTTATCTCTGCTTCCTACCATCTGGAATATGGTACAAGAAGAGGAGGTTATGGAAAGAGTAGTAAAAACCCCTTTCCTAATGAAGGGAATTACAGCGGAAGCAGTACTTTGTCCCCTTGCCTCCCATTTTCCCGTTTATGGAGGCTCTCATTGCGCCTTCACAACTGCCCTGTGGGGTGGGCCTATTATTCCTTGTTACCATTTTACAGCCGAGGAAACGGGGACCCCAGAGTAGAGGCTGTCCCCGTAAGGGTTATGTGCCCAGCTGTGCTCTCCAGAGATTGTCGGGGCTCACAGCTGGGCAGCACCCTCAGACGCGATTATCTCGCACGACTATCTAACACTGACATTAATTCAGTCATCCGTCCGCGACACAGTGCTTAAGGCCTTTTAAAAGTGTGCCGGACACTGCACCACAAGTTGGTGACACGCAATTGCGTGGACGAACAGGACAACTCCGTTCTCTATGGCAGGTGTGGGCAAGCGCACTAGGGCCTCGGGGCCAAGTCCTCCAGGCTGGAAGAACGCTTTTTACTTTTTAAAGTGGTTGGAAAATTAAAAGAGATTTTGTGACATGTGAAAATGATGTGAAATTCCAATTTGTGTCCATAAATAAAGCTTTACTATAACACAGCCACGCCCGTTTGTTGAGGTCCCCCGTGTGGCTGCCGTGATGGAGCCCGGAGGAATTTACCGTCCGGCTCTGTCCGGGAAGTGGGCCGAGCCCTGCTGTAGGCCGATCTCTGTGCAGCCATTCATTCCACACGCACGGACCAAATGCCTACTACACTAGCCTTCTTCCAAGTTCACGGTTTTGGTTTTCAGTCTGAGCATCTTTGCAGTGATTTTAGCGCTTCCTGCTGTCCTTGTTCTAACTGTGGGTTAGATGAGCTGGAGAGAGAAATCACCAAGTTAGAAAGCAGCGGCCTCTAGCGGCCCATCTCAGCATGGTTTAGATGATTTGGTTAGGGTTACATTGAAAAAAAAAAACAACAGGTTTAGCCTGAGTCTAAGGATGGCGGGGGGGGGGGGGGGGGGGGGCGGTGTATTATTCGGAAATATCTAGAATGTTTTAGAATGTTTCCCTGCCTTTTCTAAACTGGAGAGTACAACACACTCTTAGTTAAAACGGAGATTGGCCAAGTTAAAAATAAGGTAATAAAAAGATGACTGAACGTCGTACCTGACAATTCTTCCCAATGGGATAGAAATAATTTTGTCTTGAAAAAGAACTTGAACGAAGAGACACTGATGATCATTCACACTATTTCAGTGTTAGAAAACTTGCTAGCGCCCTTGCGTTCCTATGGACGTGAATGATACTGAGGCAGCCCAGTGGGAATCAGACACTTAAATTCTTGTCCTACCTAGCTTTGACCAGTTCTTGACCGTAAGTGAGAATTTTCCCTCTCTGGACTTCAATTAATCCCCTGCAAATGAAAAGGTTGGACTAGGCGGTCTCTAAGGGCCCTTACACCTCATAGAGACTGTAAGTACATATCCTATGTGGAAAGGGTTGACAGAATTTTTCCACAGACCTTCCAGTTTAAGCAACTTACGAGGTCACTCAGCTAGCAAGTGGCAAAGCTATCCCTTAAGCACAGGTGTTGCTCTAGAAGGTGCTTTTGCTCTTGACCCCTGACCCTATAATGAGGAACAGGTCACCGCCCTATCAGGGTGATGTCTCTTCTGAGAAAGGAGAAAGGCCATCTCCTGGTGACCAGGTATCTCGGGAACTTCTGCTCTCCCCAGTGTTCGGTCACATAATAGCTCTACGGGTTGAACACCTGGCAGCCACAGGATTTTAGAAAAAAAGAGGCAAGAGACCTGCTTACACTGGAGTCTTACTTAGACACAACTCCACACGTTCCTTTTCTGTGCGGTATTTGCTGCTCTTCTTTAAAAACAGGGACTCAGGCCCAAGGCAAGAAAAAAGTTTTTAATACACTTTTATTTTTATATTCAAGATAAAGCATATACACAACTGAATGTGGAAATAAATAACTAGAAATGCTTTGGAAACTTCCACTGTCCCTCTCAAACTCAATTTTCTTTTTTAAACTCATGAATCTTTTTATTTGATTTTAAGAAATACGGCAACTATAATACCAAGAGAAAAAAGAACCACCATTTTGTACACAAACATAAAGCTTCCTCCTATAGGGTTTAGTTGGTTTTAATAATAACACAAAAAAAGCACACAAGACACAAAGACTCTTCAACAGATTTACTCAAACAGCTTTGCTCGAGAAGAAGAAGGCACAGATTTAAGGGGATGACAATGATTATTAAGAATATAGTAAATGGGGGCTCAGCCAAAAAGTGACACTTTATGAACTAAGTCAGGAAAAATGAACAAAATGAACTCTTTCCAATTATCTGCCTTCATTAAAATGAATTCTTAAATTAAATTGTATAAACATATGATATAAAGGTGGTACTTGGGAACTGTCTTTGTATATTTCCTCTATGTACAAATCTTTGTATACAACTTCAATGTTCCTTATACATTTCCTATATACCAAAATGTGCCAGGGCCTTCAAACTGCATGCCCTGAATCCCGGTGGCACTCGCTGGCGGCCAGGTGACCCCAGCAGCTTCCGCCAGAATATGTGGGAAGTAGGAGGGACCAGTCAAATGTAGTCATCTTCAACCGGCTCCCCATTGACATCACAGTAGTGGATAAAAATGGCCACTACTCGCTGAAACACACCTTTCTTCATCTGACGCATCTCGGAGATTTCTTCTCCTATTGTTTCCATACAGATGTCCGCAGACAGCTGCCCTTTCCTTCGAGGAGCATAGATGGTGCCTTGGAAATCAGAAAGTAAAGGGGAAACATGTAGGGTTATGAGAATCATTTGGAGGTCACTGGTGAAGCTGGTGCATGAGAAACGCCTATGTGCTGTAATGCGACGCTACTGAACTAGGCGTAGCTCCCGGGCTGGGCCCCCACGTTACACAAGTAGGATATACTCAGGATATACTTGCTAGCTGAGTGACCTCGTAAGTGCCGTGCTGCCAGCCACGTCTGGGGCCTCGGCGAGCACGCGTGATTAAAGGCCCAACGTGACAACGCACCAGACTGGTAAGTCATATGTACACGTCCGTGTGGTCTTCCAAATCGGCTTCTTCATAAAGTGTGCTTTTAAAACCTCCTATGAATTAATGTTCAAGTGTGCTAACACTCAGAAGAACTCTATTCAAAAGCTCCTTCAAGTTTCTCCCCAAATATCTACACCTGAATTGTAAGTTCCTCTATGGTATCCAAAGAGAAGCGGTTCATAAGGAGAACAATCATTCATGTAAATGGAACAATTTCAAAACAATATAGCTGACAAACTCTTAGTAGAGAGTAAGAAAATTACAAGCATTTAGGTAATAAAAACACCTAGGTAAAATATCTGTCTCAAGGACTCCTGCCCACCAACTTTTATATATCCACAGTAAGTCAACTTATTGTACAAATTGAGAGCTGCTGTTTGCGGGGGGGTAGGGTGGGGGGGGCAACAAAAAGCAAATAAAAACATTTATATGAGCATCTGAGCTCCTTCCACAGTTTGGCTGCTGTGGACACTGCTGCTATAAAATTGGGGTGCAGATACCCCATCAGATCACTATGCTTGTATCCTCTCGGTAAATACCTACTAGTGCAATTACTGGGTCGTAGGGTAGCTCTATTTGTGTTTTTTGGGTTTTTCTTTGACAGATGAATGGAAAAAGAAGATGTAGTACATATATATAACAGAATATTACTCAGTCATCAAAAAAATGAAATACTACCATTTGCAATGACGTGGATGGAACTAGAGGGTATTATGCTAAATGAAATAAGTTAGTCAGAGAAAGACAATTATCATATGAATTCACTCGTATGTGGAATTTAAGAAACGAGACAGAGGATCATAGGGGAGGTGAGGAAAAAATAAGATGAAATCAGACAGGGAGACAAACCACAAGAGACTCTTAACTCTAGGAAACAAACTGAAGGTTGCTGGAGGGGAGGTGGGTGGGAGGATGGGGTAACTGGGTGACGGGCATGAAGGAGGGCACGTGAGGAGTGAGCACTGGGTGTTATATGCAATTGATGAATCACTGAACTCTACAGCTGAAACTAATAATACACTATATGTTAACAAAATTTAATTAACATTTTTAAAAAACTTAAAAAAACCCCTCACATTTATATGAGAAGCAATTTAAAGGCTACATACACTGTTTTTAACTCAAACAAAATATTAAGTATCTAACACAGTAGGATATACTCAGACTAGGAAATACAAATCAGGCCATAATTACTTTCTTCATCATCTTCAAAATCGTATCTGGCGAAGCTGTTGGGTTCTGCGGCCCGTAATGATCTCAACCAAGGGAAGTCAGAGATCATGGAATACGGAGCTCCATCCACAACCCCTAAAATAAGAAGACACATTAACAGTGTTGCTGGTGTGGAAGTAAGAACAGGGCCAAACACTAGTATTTTGTAAGCAGAATGGAAAATGTGCTTTCATCCATCACGGGTAAAAAAGTGCTGCACCAGGAGGGGTGGACTCTTAACTCTAGCTCTGCCTCTATTAGGTCCTGTGATCTTGGTCACCCTTTGATTTCAGTAAGCCTCAGTTTCTCCCTCTCTCTAAATAAAGAGGTTGAGACAGGTGCCCTAAAGTTACTTCCAACTCCCAAACTGTAGCAGGTTTCAATTTTCTTCTACTTTTTGTGTTTCAACACTGCTTCGGATTATTTTGGGGATGGTAAAGACTCACGGAGGGAGAGCAGTATTCATGTGGTCCCTGCTACCTGCAGATACTCAAAACACCCATTACCTTGAAGAACTGTAAGGCTCCAGATTCCTACCCTCCCTATGGTCAATGCTCACCTTCTAAAGTATAAATTTCTCTACCCCAGGGGTACTTGGGGTATTTCTTTAAATCATCTTCACTTCGTGTGGCTTCAGGGAAGAATTCATACTTAATGAGTTCTCTGGAGGCAACAAGAAAAATTAAATAAAGGTTACAAAACTGGAAACAATGTTGGGGTGTGGGGTAGAAAGGACCTGTCAAAGTTGTATCGGGCCTAGATTCTAATGAACATCTCAAACAAAATATTAAATAGCTAACAGAAGTAGAAAACTAGAAGACATGTATCTAGTCAAGTCAAAATTACATTCCTCACTATCTTCAAAGTCCTATTGGGAAAAGAAAGAAAGCCACTCTAATCAAATGTCTTGCGTGTATAAGGTGCTAAATAAAACATTTATATAATAAATGCATAGAAAAATCCAACTTTCTGATGATATAAAACATTAACAGTTTTAAGATCTTTAATTTCATCGCTTTTCCACGTACATGACATCAATGTACGTGTATGGTCTGTTCCTGCAATTTTTCTCTAAGTTTAGAAATAAAGTTACAAATATATATGGCGTGCTTTTTAGTTTTAAGTACTCATTTCCCTCAGTTTTTTTACATGTTGTATGTCATATGTTTCAGTGCCTGAAAAGCTCAGACAAAATCATTTCAAAGAACAATTAGGATTCATTTCTGGGACCCCTTGCCACGGGAAAGGACTGAAAAGACCTTCAGGGGCCACAGATTACTTACTGATTGATGTTTGCGATAGTATCCATCCAGCTGCGGATGCGCACCTTGTTCCGGACATTGGGAGGGTTACTGAATTCATGGATAATGCAGATGTGATAGGGGTAGGGACCACTAAATAGCTTCTGCTCCAGGGTCAGTGTGTCCACCTGGGGAAGACATCATAGACAGGGCTTTGGACCAAGGAAGAGAACACCTTGAAAATCTATCTCTTCAGAGTATGAACAATCTTTCTTTGGGACCTCAGTTTTAAAATCTTTGGCAGATTTGAAAATCAAATGGTCACATTCAGTCCCGAACACAGCTTGCCATGCTGGGAGTGGGGCTTGGTAAAATTCTTCTCAGCAAGCTTGCTGATTTACATGTCACTGTTACAGACACACCCACTAAAGCAGGGAATCCTGATGCAGCTGACTGACCCCCGGGATCCATTTCTGAGCATGCCCTGCACAGGTTTAAGTACTGGCTGCATTGTAGAGCTGCGAGTGTGTAGTTTTCTACATACCCTATTCAAACTGGCCTACTGCCAATCCTAAAGAACACATTCCCTTGCCCCTGCGTAGCCTTTGTTCACTTGGTGCCCCCTCCCCTGTCTTGACTTAGGCAACCCCACCTTACCATCTTAGTGGCGCACATGTCTCCCTCCTACCGGAAAGGCAAACTTCTCGAGAGAAAGATAATGCCCTATGTATTCTTCAACCCCAGAAAATTACAGACAACAAATGATTTGTTTGTTGAAATGAATCTTTTGGGGCCAGGCTTAAACACTGTTTGCAACGATTATTTACCGTCTCCTTTAAACTTTATTTTGGCACCAAGCACAGAGTCTTACATACGACGTTTGCTCTTTCCCCCACCCCCAGTTTCACTGAGAAGTAATCAACATACATCACTGTGTAAGTTTAAGGCACAGAGCAGGTTAGTCTGATTCACATATATTGTGAAATGATGACCATAATAGGTTCAGCCAATATTCATCTTCTTATGTAGATATAATAAAAAGTTTCCTCTTAATAATGATAATAATGGCAGCTATCACAGGACTACGTGTTACATGCCAGAAACTGTTGTGATACTTCACATTTATTAATTTAACTATCACAAGTGTAGGTTTTTATTCTAATTTTACAGACGAAGAAATAAGACAAAGAAGCTAAGTAATCTGTTCCTGGCCAGTGAACGAGAACTTGAATCAGGCTGTCTGAAACCAGAGTCTGTGCTCTTAGCACAGGCAACTTTTACTAAGTATAAAAACTTAAATAACAACTGCCTTCGTTATACAGCTTGCTGAAAACCCATAAAAATCAAGCAGAGAAGCATTAAGGATGAAGATTAGCAAGGCAGTCTAACTACCTAAAAGACCTAAAGAAGCGTGTAGAATCTAAAGACTCATTACCACAGGTTGAGCAAATGAATAAATTCCGAGTCCAAAAAGGTGGAAGACTTAAAAAAAAAAAAAAAATCACTGCAATATTCCTCAGAGAAGAGCAGAGTGAGCTCGTTACCTGCTGCATGGGGCGTAGATATATGATGCGGTTTCTCTCAGGAGGCATCCTTAGTATCTGATCTAGTACTTGATCCATATTTAGTTTCTTGCACTGTGCATAGTCAAATCGATTCACAATCGGTGCATTTTCTACTTTTAAATGTTTCAGTACCCTGCACCTGGTAGCTACAAAATGAAAACAATGGTAAGCTCTACAAATACTTTATATAAAATAATAGAGCAATGTATAGCCCATCTGGAATCATGTTTGGAAGACTGGGCCAACTTATATTAGCAACAAATACTGCAGAGGTGAACATTTCTAACCTAGGTCAAGTACTGTCATAAAGTACAACTAACAGTTACCATATGATTTGAAAATGTCACAAGGAGCCTGAGTGGCTCAATCAGTTAAGCGTCCGACTCTTGATTTCAGCTCCCGTTGTGATCTCAGGGTGTGAGACTGAGCCCCACATCAGGCTCTCCACCCAGTATGGAGTCTGCTTGGGATTCTCTCTCCCTCTGCTCCACCTGCTTGTGCTCATGTGCATGCTCTCTCTCTCAAATAAATACATAAAATTTAAAAAAATAAAATAAAAAGTCATTCTGTCCTGTTCACAAGAGGTGGTCACCCTCATGTTGAAGGGATGTCAAGGTACTTTTTCCTATCTAAGCTTTTACTGGCAGAGAGTCCATGTTCCAGAGAATAACTTCCCTAAACACAGCAACTGTTTAGAAAATATTTATTGAAAAGAATGATGGTAACTATTAAATTATACAATTTTATGGGTAATGTTCAAATAAACCTAGAATAATTTACAAATACTATCATATATTCACCCATAGGAAATGAGCAGAGCTGATTTTTAACTCCTATCTTAAGCATAAAAGCAAAACCTTAAAAGACCCCAATATCTGGATACTTTGGTCTGAAGCTATATAATCCAATGTGGTAGCCGCTAGCCACCTGTAGCTTTTTAAATTTCTATTAACTAAAATGTATTAAAATTCACAATTTAGGTTCCTCACGCATTAGCCACAGTTCAAGTGTTCAACAGTCACATGTGGCCAGTGGTTACCACATCAAACAGTGTAAATACAGAACATTCCCATCACTGCAGAGAGTTCTTTTAAAAATGCTGGCCTAAAACATGATTAATTATGCTCTCTGTTTAACATATAAGTGTGAGATTATAGAAAAATAGTTGCTATATAATAAATGCATTTAACTGCAATAGTATGCTAACTTCAGAAAAATATCCCCTTCCTTTTTTTTTAAACCTCAAAGTTCATTCTGATCCAATTTTCACTATAGATTTCAACTTGGTCCAACTCAAAGAGAGAATCAGATGGAAGATATGATAAAACCATAAGGCTGATATGCTTGATCTCGTCAACATTTCATAAAGACATCTTCTATAACATCCTTGACACAATGTCACGTTCCTGAGCAATCTAGCCCTGTAACTAACTTGATGTTGGAGGGCTAAGCAAGTCTCTGCCTTTCTGACTCATTTTCTCCTTCTGTGACCTGGCAGGAGGAAGGGGAAGCAGGGCAGGCGACAGGAAAGGAGGAAAAGAGAGAGGACCAGATGGCGATACGGGATCAATGGCTCTGCACTGTAAAACCAGACAAGGCTGAGGTCAGTTCGGACCTCAATTAGTCATCTTGCCCACCATTAACTCAGTTCGCAGGTGTCTAGGGACAGAGCTACTTATCTAGGATCCCTGGTCTCATGATAAGCTGAGCTAAACAATCTGGTTTAAGGGCAAACAAAAGGCAGGGCCTGAAGCCATGTGATCCATCACTAGGTTTAGACAAGATAGGGGGGGAATGAATCCTCAGAGTTAACAGCAGAGGTGAAAAAGAGATTCTCCAAGAGATGAACAGAGAAAAGAATAGGAAGTCAAAGCAGCTCAAAGATTGCGAGGCATGGGGCGCCTGGGTGGCTCAGTTGGTTAAGCGACTGCCTTCGGCTCAGGTCATGATCTTGGAGTCCCTGGATCGAGTCCCACATCAGGCTCCCTGCTTGTCAGGGCGTCTGCTTCTCCCTCTGACCCTCCCCCTTCTCATGTGCTTTCTCTCTCTCTCATTCTTTCTCTCTCAAATAAATAAATAAAATCTTAAAAAAAAAAAAAAAAGATTGCGAAGCAGAGTCTCAGACCTCAGAGGGGAGAGCAAGGACAGTGCTGCCTGCCAGGCTGGGCTCCCCTGCTGTTAAGACCTCTGGGCTTCTGAAGGGCCCCCTGATTCTGTTTTAGGAGGAAAAGTCCAACAGGAGATGGTCATTTAGTAGATATTTTAAGACTCTGTTGACTGGAATGGAGTAAAGTATCACCTGTTAAGGGTGAACATAGGGTCTAGAGTTTTCTAGAATTCAGGAGAGAAGTAGTGTTTAAATCTTAGTTTTCTCTCTTCTTTCCGGGATTCTCCTAGTGTACGACAAACTGGTAAGGATTTCTTTGCTTTGCTTACTAGTAGTAACACAGAAATGCAAAGAAATGAAAGCCCCTAATACCGCAGTACAAATATAATACAAACTAACATTAGGTAACCTTTTAGTTAGGGGTCAGACCCTCCACTATGTATATGTGTACATACATACATAGACACACACATGCACTTATTGTAGTTAATCTTCACAAATATGTGTATATAGGGTAGGCATAATTATGTACACTTTACAAATTGAAAAAAATGAACAAACTATATAACTTGTCCAAGGCAAAACACTTGTCATATCTTCGTAATTCTACATGGATAGGTATCAAAAACATAATTCTGAGTGAGGATAATGTGCCAGGAACTGAAGTTCTGATCAACGATGTCAATCAAAACTAGAGCTGTTAAACACATAAGGCACAGTCCCCACTCCCCACAAAAACATGAACACAAAACACGAACAACATCATATAGTGTGGCAAACGGTAGAGACAGGATTCAAGCTGAGATCTATTTGACTCCAAAGCCCACCCATGTTGTGAATCTACTCTGTCAGAGCAAGTAGCAATTATTGTTTGGAGGAAAGCAAAGGAGGGGCTGTTTTAAAAGATGAAGTCTCTGCATGTATTCCCTCACAAATACTATGGAGGAACTGCTTGAGAACTTTAGAACAAGGACAGAATTAGAAATAATCCAATGTAATGATTCCATTGAAAAAAATAAAGAAATGTTATTGTAGTTATTTAGGAGTCTTTAATTCTTTAAGCTCATTCGTGATGCTTGTGTATGACAGAGGCCTAAATACATACCATGGATGAACATCATCTTGGGACAGTCCTTTAACACAAGATCTGTAATTCCACAGTTGGTCATAGTGACTCCAACAAGATTTTTGGATTTTAATACCAGGACCTACAAGGAGAGAAATTTTAAAAGATGTGTCTTTCTGCAGACTTTTTTTTTTTTTTAAAGCTTAAATGTTTTCATTGGCACAAGAAGGAGCTGTTACCAATTTCTTCTTTTAGGGCAAAAAAATGATAAAGATGGAAACTTTAGTCATTATTCAGGAACGTGGCTGAACTGAAAGTTAAGTGGGGTTTTTTCCTTCACCTGCACATGGTCATCCTCAATCACAGGATCACTGGTACTGGTGGACTTATCTGCTGTCCGCTTCCGCTTCATGGCATGACGTGGCTTTGTTTTGGCAACTTCTAGAAAAAGGCAAGAGGAAAATCCAAATTTTAGCTTTAGCTTTCTTTCTGTCAAAAGAACACATTCAACTGCATATTGCATATAATGCTATCAAGGCAACTTTCAAATCTATGACTTGGTTCCCAATAGAGTATCATCAGATTATATCCCAACACAATATGACTGCTATTTCCAACTGACTATTCCAAAACAAGATCACCCTCCATTATCTCAAGCCGGTCAACATCAAATAGGATTTCCCTTCTCATACCTTGGCCGTATCAACAATCTACTTAACATTCCTATCTCCAGTTACCAACCCATCTTAAATACTATTGGTGGATTAAACTCACCACTTTCCTGCTGAACAACTTTAAATTATTAACTATTGCTTAGTAAATATGTTTCAAGGCCTTTCAAGGCCTATTCTCAATTTTATTCCAAACCATGTCCTAGTCATTTGCCACCGCCAGAGCACCTGAAGCCAAAATCATTCTAGCTCCTTCTGCCTCGAACCTTTCCTGAACTCACTTTTTGAAATTCTACCCATTCCTGAAAAGTCCAGCTCAAATACCACCTGCTCTAACAAATTACCTGGGCCCCCAAACCTTGTAAGTGGTTCTGTAATTCCCTGCACACTTTGTTTGTTTCTCCACTTAAAGTTCCCTGAGGGCAACAACACTGCCTTATTTCACCTTTGTGTCAATGTCAGCCACTAGCAGTGATCTCAAATGAACATTTACTGAACGAATTGGCACTCAACATTCACTGAATGAAGGAGTGCATTACAGATGCGGAAATGGAGCAACAATGGTAGCAAATATTTACTGAGCGCTTACTGTGCGTCAGGCACTTTTCTAAGGGTTTTACTCGCAATAACTAATTTAATCCTTAAAACAGCCCTCTGTGAGAGATTATTCTCCGTTTTTACGTATAAGGACACAGACATAGGACGGGAGAACAGCTCACCACGGTGTAAGTGGTGGAATGAGGAGGCAACGCCAGGCAATCTGGCACCAGTCACTACGCTAGAAAACCTGTAGTCTTTATCTGGCCAGATCCTGGTTAGTAAGGCCCTAACTCATTTACTAGTGCTGTTCTAAAACCTGGCAGTTTAATTATAAGAACAAATACTATGTTGATTTTATTTAAAGGCAAGGTCTGAAGTCCTCTCTAAAACTTTAACAAATACATATCCATACTAAGACAAGACACTAAAAAATCACTGTCCTCAGTTTTTGACAAGGATTCTGTAGCACAGCATTTATTGAAAGCAGTAAGGCTGATCTTCATGAAAAATCTCACCACACTGCCTTCAGAGACCACCACTAGATTACAAACATCCTACTTGGTAATTCTGTAACTTCAAACAAGGATTAGAAAGAAAGATAGGGAAACAAGGTACAAATATAGCAAATTCCCAAAGGCTTGGGTTAGATGGGAACTCTAGAGATCTAATCCAAATACCTTTTTTTTTTTTTTTTTTTTTTACATACCAGAACCTTTCCTCTACCATTTGAAAACTTTATGAAATCTTACTATGCAAACCGATTGAAAGCAGCTACTCTGGTTGAAAGCTTTAAAAGGGAGCCTAAGAGTTCTACCCATCGAACTTCCTCTAAAGACCCTGAACCCAAACAAAACCCTGGGGTTCCAGAAAAGATGAGAACTATTGATCTAGCCAACCCACTGAAGGCCTTCTTCCATAGTATTCCTGAAGGAACTTCATGCAAAATCTAAATTATCTTTATTGACGAGGAATCTGCTAAAGGTAGCACGTTTCATATGACAGATAAAATTCACACACCTATTACAACCAATAATAGGAACTGGTTTGTCTCCCAGTACCCGAAAAATGAAAATGAACTAACAAAAAACAGGTCTGCCTCCATTCCTTTACGACAGTGTTGTAATTTGAATCTTCAGTTAGCATTTTCTTTTTATTATCTGATTTTCAAACTTTTCACCTTCCTGCAATGCTCTCTCCCTTAACTGATCAGAACATGGGGTTCAAAGTTAAATTTCCTGCTCTGCAGAGTACCCAAACTGGCAGTTCATATTTTCTAAGAGAAATTATAAAACAGAGTCACACTTTACATGTAGATAAGCATTAAAAACAAAGGCTTCCCAATGTAAAAGAAAAAAAGAATTCATCGTGTTTTTTTCTCATGCCTCCCTCTTTGTTTAGGGATAATTCTTAGTGATTTCATACATCCACCAGCATCAACATACCTCATATGTTGGTTCCTACCACTTATTTAAGTTCACAATTATTCACTGAGCCCCATACCATGTAACACATTGTGCTAGAAGCTGGGAATAAAATGGCAAACAAGCAGACACTGTCCCTGCCCTCATGGAGCTCAGTCTATTGGAAAGACAGACAGTAAAACACGGAATTACAACACAGTATAGTTAACATTGGCGTAGAAGATGCTACAGAAACACAGAAAACAAACCAATTCAGTCTTGGGGTGTCAGGGAAAGAGGTTAGTATCAATGAGAACCATACCATATTAATCTTAAATGCTATTCTTTGATAATCCAATTAGTTATTTTTGTGATATTTATTTTATAAAGTATACAATGAGGATACAAAGAACAACTTACAGGTATTTATTCCCAAAATCAGAATTCACAAGATAACTATGTTAGCTTCTAACAGGGTTTTAACACAACATTAAGGCCATAAATCGAAAACCAAATTAAAAACTCAAACATTTTCTTTGAACAAGTGATTTTTAAAAAATCCATAACACTCCATCAAGTTTTGTTCCTTTATCATAGTTTGGATTTTTCTCCTTAAAACTTTGAAGAGCAGAATGGCCAAGAGATATCAAAAACATGCTAGATCAAAAATAGCAAGTTGAAAGCCACTCAAATAACTTGTTCTTTCCAAAAGAGATCCAGATAATACTAAAATCAGCACTTTGACATCTCTCCAGAAAAGCCGTTACTGAAAGTAAATGGACATTTGTATTGTTGAAAAAATATGAGTTAATCATTTACCTACTGTACAATTAGCTACATACACATTAGAAATCTTCTCAAATTGAAAAAAATTACAAGATAACAGATATAATTTACCTAAAAAAGTAAAAATGAGATGTCTTTTTTAAGTTCTAGAGAATTCTTTAACCTAAGAAAAATGCTAGACCTGAAACAAGTCAGAAGGAAATGGTAAACAGGGTAGCAGGGCATGAGACAACAAAGAAGTCAAAAGTCCCCTAGGGTTAAAATGAAGTATTTATATTAAAAACAAAAACACCCACCCCCCCAAAACAGTAACAACTGAAATGTTTACCAAGAGACAAAAGACAAAATGAGAGACAAAACAGTTCCTAATAGGAAGACTCCATGCTGTAAAAATGACAATTGTCTTTTCAGTAGATCAATGTAATGGAATTCCAAAAAAACCCCAAGATTTTTTGGAGCTTGACAAAAATTATTATAAAAAACTATACAAATAAACGAGAAATGTGTGACTAGCCAAGGAAATTCTGAAGAAGAATAAAGAGGACAGAACACTGGAATAGAACAGAGTGCCCAGAGACAAAACTAAGTTTATCTAAGGTACACAATAAAAAAAAGCATTTCAAAATAATGACATGAGAATGGGATGCCAACAAACAGCATTGAAACAACTCAGTGACAATTTGGAATAAAAAAATTAAGTTCATTCCCACAGATTAAAATAAAGAGCTAAGATAAGCAAATGAATAAAAGAATGAGAAGATATGACCAAAGAGCTGAACCATGCATACTTCCACAGCAGCAAAGAGAGAAACAAATCATAAAGGTAAACAAGTAGATCTGGCTTGACAAACACGAAAAACCATGCAACAAAAGGCGTCGTCACGGGGAGTTCCTGTGTAATGGGCACAGAGTTTCCGCTTGGGAGGATGAAAACGTTCAGATGGATGGTGGTAATGGTTGCACGACAGCGTGAACGTACTTAATGCCAATGAAATGTACACTTCAAAATGGTTAAAATGGTGAATTTTGCGCTATGTATAAGAAAAAAAAAGATACAATAAAACATTTAAAATTCAAGGGAAATGTATTTTTCGTCATATGGCAGAACTAGTGTTTGTAAAGCATAATGAAATGTTTAAATAAAACTCATATTTTGAGTTTAAGCTACTATGATTAGCACATAATTAAGGTCTCATATTTATTTTATGAAAGCTTATTTTTGTTAGTTTAGCTCCACGTGATTTGATTGGCTCTATTTAGTATATAAAAAAAAGCACTAACTCCGCATTCTGGAGCTAATTTTAAGATTTTCAAATTAAGGGAGACCTGGAGAAAATTAAAATATATTATTCATTGATAGCTATTCATGATTTAATAAAGGCAGGTGAGATTACTTAAAAATAAGGTCAGAAATATAAACAGAACTATGATTGAGAAACGTGCTTACCCCATCCAATCCAATGCCTTGGCATACACATTATAAATGTTATCAATGAAATTATATACATATATATGTTTTGAGTATATCTTCACAAAAAATAATTCTCAACTAAACTACCTACTTACCTGCTTATCTCCTGGCAAACCTAACTGGAAGCAAAACTAGATTTCAGAAAGAATTACTAAGTAGTGCAGAGGCAGACAGAGGGGTATATACCCATATGATATATTCCCCAGCCCCAGCAACTTCAGGTCCTTACCTTTTGGCTAAAGTTTAAAGCTTCACTAAGAGTTGCAACTTCCCTAAGTATGGGATGGGAGCAGAGTTACACTGGGACTTAGACATCAGAATCAGTATCGTATTTAGGGTCAATAGACACAGTTATTGTTTCCCTCAGAGGCTGAACTATTTGAGTTTTCCTGGGTTGGAGGTTTTACAAGATCTTTCACATGCTTTCCCCCCACCCGCACCACTGCTGAAAATTAGTTCAAACTCTGTATGATCACAGAACCCCAACACAGAATTCCATTTGCCAAACTGGCTTTATGGAAGAAAACTTATGGAACGAGCTCATGCCCCTGCCAAGGCCTACCCTGCAGTTGCTAGTCCTGGCAGCATTGTCATACCTGACTCAGATACCAGCGGTACATGGGAGAGTCTGCTCCTGGCCCTTGTTAGGGGCCTCCGAGGGTAGTCTTCATGAGACTGCACGTCACAGCTCTCAGGCTGGGAGCTCCCCCTCCTGTCCTCACCTGTAGCCCCAGAGCCACTCCCATTAGTCCTCTCATCATGTGCTGGGCCTGAAGACCCCCCTTGTGGCAGAGTCCTAAAGGAAAAGGCGGATCTCGTACCATCCGGGCCATTCACAACACAGGCTCGGCTGGTTGAAGGACGTTCCTCATCAGAACACCTGCTAGTTCTCCTTTGGGATTCCTGGGGCCTGTGACAGCAGCATCTGGGGCAGACAGAACTCTCTGCATCACCCTCCTCCATGGCCTCAGAGTCCTCTGACCCACCGGGGGAGCAGACACACTGCCTGGACACATCCACTTCTGAAGGGCTAGGCTCGGAAGAGCCGCTGCTGTTCACCGTCCTTACAAAGTCGGGGCTTTGAGAAGCAGTGCTGTGTGAGCTGGAGGTTCCCACTGTGCTGGCGGTGGCGCTGCTGCAGCTGGGATAAACATCCTTGTTTTTTTTCTTTTCAGGAATATCCCTAGCTGCTTTCATATCGGCTTTGATCTGCTCACTGGTGACCTGACAGCCTTTCTCACAGCTGCTTTCCTCGAGGGGAAACTGCTTCGACTGGCCCATCTGATGGGAGTTGTACCTCTTTCGAAGTGGAGTCTTGCCTTTTCCACTTACTGCTTACAGAAAAAGAAGAATGGCCCGAGGAAAAGAAAAGATTTCAGTACAAATTCTGGACAAAAGGCAAGAGTAAATTTGGAACAGGAAACAATGTACACTAATTTTCCTAAAGTATAATGGTGACCACATCACTCAGCTGCTCAAAAAGGCTCTATGGTCTGTAGCGCCTACCTGCTTTATTCTCCTCAGCTCAGCCTCCGCGGCCCACCACCATCTAGTTCCGAACTAGCTTTCTGTTCTTGGCCCCTCTATGTACATACCACACGCCAGCCCAAACTCTTCTCTGAACATACCCCTGCCATACTATCTCGGACCTTTGTTCTCACCAATTCTTTAGCCTTGCACCTCTGTTCAATCTCTCCTGTGCCCCCACCCCAAAGCCCCTGTAGGCTATGCCCTGTGATACTATTATCGAGATTTCTGGCCTGACTCTTCAACCAGACTAGAGGTTCCCTAGAGAGAAAGGGATCATGACTTACTCATCTCTGCATCCCTCACCGCACCTAACAGTACCTGGGGCACAGTAAGGCTCAATGAATATATAAAGGAATACTGAAATAAGATTTTGTCTGGCTGACAGATCTAGTTTCTAAATTCAGAAACTGAACTTCCTAGGAAACATTAGGCTAGCCAGCTGGTCACATTCCTTTCCCTAAATTTTAGTTTTCAAAAAAGCTCCTTTCAACCACAGTGTGAAAATACCCGAATTTCTTAAAAGGAATAAAATAAGAATGGAGTAATCAGTCATTGGTTAGTAAATGATTCCAAGTCTAAAGAACTAATAAGCTTTCCACACACAGAAGTGATTATGTATTTCAGGGCCAGTGTTAAATGTATACCCAACATTCAAACATACTAAGGAGTAGGGTACCCAAGGGAAATTAGTGGACAATTTTTAAAAATCTCATCCTTTGCTCAAAGTGGTATGCACGTAGTTCTGAGAAACAGACGGGAAGGAAAGACAAGGAAGAAGAATGAACTGAAGGTTAAGAGAATTAAGAGAATTCATAGTTTCTTGGTGAGACAAATGGTAGAGGCTGCTGACTGGATGTAAGGGGAGGCAGGGATTATAAGAACACACTGCAGGACTCCCTCAAGCACCAAACTAGCCTCGAACATTGACTAAGCACAACTGGACAGAGTATCAGCTGGCAGAGTGGTTGTTTGCTCACTGCTCTGGACGCCTCGGGAGTCCTCCCCCCACGTGAAGGAAGCCCAGGCCCCTCGCTAATCCCTGATACCCTGATGCCGCAAGTTCCTAAAGCCTCCACTGTGGAAGTCACAATCCTCACATCTTCTCTTCCCTGAACCCTGATTCCACAGTATTTTTGTTGTGCTACACCTGCCCTCAAGAGTGCCACCCTGACTCCCCTCTCCCTTGGGCTACTGCCCTTCTTGCCTCCTGTCACATTCCATAAGGAAATGTTAACTGCACCACAGGTTGTGGTAGGGACACATTATATAAAGGTCAAGTATGTCTGTCAGTTCTCATGATGACTCCCACTAACCAGTCCCAGCAAGACATTATCTCTCACCTGACAGTTCCCTGGACTGCACAGACTCTCCAGATTTTTCTTCGCGTTCACAGTAACGCCGAGCACCATTCTTAGGAATCCAGACTTCTTGGAGTTCTAGACTGTCTTCCTCATCATCACTCTCTGAATCATGAACAGTAATTGGGGTTGGTTTTACTACACGCTGAAGACCACTGGGTCCTAAAACAAAAAGCACAAGCCTGACAATTACTCTTTGCCAAGAAAGGCTTTACTTCAAGTACTATTTACAGGGATCTGGGCTCACAGAGATGTTTTGGCTCTATGTAGCCTCCCCTATCACTCATGTTAATGGAATATACACATTTCTAAAGGCAGATCAAAATAGAAGATCATATGGCATCCCCTTTGAGGACCTTCACTATTTGAAGAAGTCACATAAATCATCCTAAAAATAACCAACAAAGTCATAATAATCATTTAAAAAAATTGCCTACTTTCCCAATTTTGCAAATGTATGGATGAAGACAAAGCAAGTGAAGATGAACCTCAGACACCTATAGGAGTAGTGAGCTCTCTGCGTTCGAGAGTATTGTCCTTCTCATTAGATGTAGCAAGATATGTTCTTGAGAGGCTAGATGCATGTTACAATTTGGTTATTTGAGTATTTATGTATGTGTAAAAAGTGTCTTCTCTGCTTGGCAGTACACGTTGTAAACGTTTAGTCTTATGACCCAAGTCTCTCTGACAAATGACTGAAGTTCACTCCACCGATAAACTGTAAGCTCCAAGGAACCTTGCCTGTCTTGTTTCTGTCACATTGTACAATGCCTGGCACAGAGTAATACTCAATAAATATTTGTTGAATAAGTGACTGCATCTGTAAGACACTTAAAACAAGGATAGTTAAAAGATATTTTCAATTCAAAGACAAATTAGTATTCCAACAGATCAGGAGTAAGAAAACTTGGGCTCTAATCTCAGTGCTGTCCCTGTAAGACTGGCTGAATGGTCTTAGGCAAATTATTCAAACTCATTCTGAAAGACTTAGTTTCCCCATCTGTAAAGTAGAGAGGGCTATATCAGGTAATCTTTAAGGGCCTTATGACTCTATATAAGCCTGCTGTAAGTCACCCAGGGGCAAACAGAGACGAGGTCTTGGTCTGTTAACTAAACCAGGTCAACCTCTCCACTCCTGCTCCTCCCCACCAAAATAAAGGAAGAGGACAAGCAAACTATTTAATCGGGTCATTTATTTTCTCCATCAACAATCTGAGTGCTTTCTTTCTACACACACACACGTGTGAACACCAATATAGAAAAAGGAGTTGCTGCCCGGTAGAAAAAATAAAAAACAACCCTTAGTAAGATACGTATATGTGCAAGGAGAACATCAACATAATACAGGTGTCAATAATAAATAGCATGTAACACATCATTAACTGTAATGTTAAAAAATAATCACTCTTAGTGTTTTACTTTCTTCACTAGAGTGGGGCCCAAGTTTTCAGAACCACAAATGTGGAAGTCACATGATTACCTGCTTGTTCCTCGTCAACATCCACAGGGATAACAGCCTGACTGCGAGCTGCCATCTCCTGTCCACTCACGGCCACCTCTCCGTCTTCTGGGACCATGTCTTCCATCTCGTTCAATGCTTCAACAGAAATAAACACAGTCAAAGTGAAACCAAGAGAGGTCTAAAAAAAACCACAATGGGCGGCAAATCTGTGGCACCCCTGAGAAACGAACAGCCCTGTGATTATTAGGCCCACGCTGGAAGAACAGCCTATAACAGTGCTTCATTATACAGACGAGAACAGGAAGTGCCCAATCATTCCATGGGAGAGGAAATCACGATGGCAAAGCAGCATTCGGTGGAGCCAGTCCATCACCGTAAGATGAAAGCAGGGAGAAGGGCATGTGGCGGAGAGAAGAAAGCACCATGTTCATCCTGAGGATGTCAGCAGGCATGGCTCTAGGAGGCAACTGTGGGCCTCCCTCTAAGCAATTTGCCAGACAGGAGTGAGGGCCAGCTACTGGAAAGACCTCACAATCATTTTACAAGCAATTAGTCTTTTGGTATCTGCCAGCTACACCAGGATGCATTGAGCAGGCAAGCTCAAACGGTACATTTCCTCTCCTACTCTCTGGAGCCTATGGTATCATTTTTAGCTAACACAGGACAAGGGTTACGAACAAATACACTAAGCGCATTTTTAACATTTTACTATCCCTCAAATGTTCTACATCAAAGAATTCGTGACTGTTATTAGCGCCTAACAGTGAATGGGAACGTGTGATTTTATTTCTATCTTTCCAGAAGATGAGCACAGTGAGTAATTTCAGACCAATAACCTTCAATTAGCCTACTCTATCTTCTTAAGATAAAATGGTCACTTTTCCAAGAGAACCCTAAATAAAACAATTCCTAGCTTTGCCAGCTTTTTACAAGATTAAATTCAAGTCCCTCAAATCAGTATTCAAGGCAGTCAATCTAGTACCCTCTTACAACCTAAGCTTGTGTGCGTGATCTCAGTCTGAGTCAGGGCAATAACCATACTACCCTTCCACTTAGTCTGGCCATGACCTAGCGGGCCGCAGAGACTGTGTCCAGCCTGTTCATCACTAATTCTCAAAGCCTAGGGGTGCTCAAGGACTACTGCTGGGAAGTCAACCAACCAACCATTTGGATGAAATGAATAAACCAACAAAAGAGAAAACAAGATCCTGTTCCTGAAAAAACTGAAGAATCTACTTACGTAGACAAGGCAAATTCAGTTAACAAATAAACCAAGGCAAAACAGGATTACGACAGAAAGGCAGCATTCAGATAAATGTCTCTGGAATATACAACAGTAAAATTTGAGATATTGTGGGGACAAGGGGATTTGCTTTGGCCTTTAATATACACCAAAGCACACTCCCCCTTACTGAATAGTCTCCCATCTTACATTCTTGCCCAGCTCTAGACCTCAATTTTCTATATTTCATTTGGTGCCCAAAGGAGGCCTGACCTTGCCTACAAATCTTTCATGATAAAAGCCAATCGATTTTCTTCTTTCATTCAATTCTTATGAACAGTTATAAAGAGAATTATCATGTACATACTCTATGCCAGGCTCTAGGCTAAAGGTTTTTATATACATTACCTTATTTATTCCTTATGGCAAGCTCACAAGGACATTAATACTAGCCTCATTTATGCAGCTGAGGGAAGTGAGGCTTAAAAGGGATAGTAATTTGCAAGGATGTGAACTGAGGTCTGCTTCCTGAGCCTGCTACAGTACAGGGACAAGGAGCAGATGGGAAATTTATAAGCTCTGCTCTCAAAGAGAATGCACACGTTCTAATAGAGATGTCGGATACGCAGAATTAGGTCAGAAGAGACTCGCTAAGTGCTACAGCAGTCCAAGTGAAAGGGGAATATGGACCAAAAAGGAACAACTGTTGGGCAGGGAAGTTTTCACTGATATAAGGGGACATTTCCTAAACACCAGGAAGCATGCTACCTTTTCCAGGAGAGTAAGTATTCCAGTGATAGAAAGAACAAGTGTTTGTATTGGGATGAGGGTGTAAAAGAAAACAAGGCTAAAATAGTAGCCTGGGTCCCAGACCATGAAAAGCTTAGAAAGTCTTGCTAAAAAGCTTAGAATTATTTCTCATATGCAGAGGGGAATTATTAAAACCGAAGTACATTCATATACCTATGTGTTAAGGTTCTCCAAAGCTGCTGAGCAACAGCTTTTTAGGTTGCCAGGCTAACCTGCTGGAGGTATTTAATAGAATATCCACAAGCTTCTTTGTATTTAACTTCTTTCTTTTTTTTTTTTTTTTTAAAGATTTTATTTATTTATTTGAGAGAAGGAGAATGAGAGAGAAAGAACACATGAGAGGGGATAGGGTCAGAGGGCCAAAGCAGACTCCCTGCCGAGCAGGGAGCCCGATGCGGGACTCGATCCAGGGACTCCGGGATCATGACCTGAGCCAAAGGCAGACGCTTAACCGACTGAGCCACCCAGGCGCCCGATATATTTAACTTCTTTCATTGCATTCATTCCTTTGAATATTTATCAAGCAGCTACTGCAATGTGTCACTGTCCCTAGGTGCTGAGAAACAGCGGTGAAATCCTGAGAAGAGGCAGCAGCTGGTGTGACAGAGGTGCGAGCTCGTCATGCAATGAGCGTAGTGTGTGAGGTGGGGAGTAGCACACAGTGAGGACGGGCCAGACCACATAGGTTTTTATGGGCCAAATCAAGAAACTGGATTTTCTCCTAAGGCAGCAGGAAGCTACTGGGAAGTCTGAAGTAAGGGAACAACGTCATCTGGTATATGTTTCAACAACACAGCCCTGGCTGCTCTAAGACCTAATTTTAGCTGATCAAGAGAGAAAGTAGGGTGACCAGTTTGAAACGTATTAAAGCATTCAGATTAAAAAAAAAAAAAAAAAAAAAGATGTGGTACAATGGTGGTACAGTAGGCAAGGAGAATGTAGACTGAATGGCAAGATGCTTTGAAGACAGTCAACAAGTTCTTGCTAAAGGACTCAATGCCATGGAGAATAGATAGGTGGGCTGTAAAGAAAAGAAAAGAGAACATCTTGATTTTTGTCTCCGGTAAGTAAATGAGACGGCGATACCCTTGGGGTATCTTGGTTTAGATTTTTTTGTTTCAAAATATTTTATCATTAGGGCAGTAAATTTTTTTCAGAATGATTTAAACTTACAGAAATTATGTAAGCTATCTTTTAATCAAATATCAACGTTTACCAAATGTTTTGTTCAGCTTAAATGTTATTTCAGTTGTAAAAAAAATCCTCTTACAAAACATAACTATAAATCTTAATGGATTTGAGCTGTTTTTACACAAATGTATTAACTGGTCTCTTTTATACAAAGCCTGGTTAGAAATTCATAACCTTTATTAAATGTTATAAAATAAAGGAGAACTCACTGTCTTAAGAAATGATTTGTATGTATTATTTAGTGGTTGACAATCATCTGCCCAATATAAAACAAAATGCATTTACTGTGATTTTTTTTCACACTGTAGTTTACCCTCAGACTTCATATATAAGGATTTTCCAAAATCAATGGTTCTCAAACTGTGGTCCCAGACCAGCAGCATTAGAATCACTTGGGAACCTGTTAGAAATGAAAATTATGTGGCCCCACCCAGACGTACTAACTCAGACCCTCTGAGGGCTAAACCCTGCAACCTGTGTTTTGACAAGTCTTCTAGGTAATTCTGATGCACTCAAGTTTGAGAACCACTACCAAAAATAAAAGCTGCAGAGCAATTTCACTTAGGCTAATTTAGATTAACGGGGGGCAGAGGGCAGTGGTGAGGGGAGGGAGAGGGGCACATCATTTTTAAAAGTAGTAAGTACTTTGGATTTATGTGTTAAACCAAGATAGAAACTTAGTAAAATGATGTAGAGGCAAAACTATGCTTTGTGGTTATAATTAATTCAAAAGTAATTATATTAAAATAATTTGGCAAAATGCTTTAGCAATTAGAGAAGTATGATTTTGACACATGGTAATTTTATGTTAGGCAAATGTGAATTGTTAGAAAATATGAACATCTATTCCTCTGTTTTAGAGTGCTGTAAAATGCAGGTAGTGAACTTAAATTTTCAATTAACATAACTAGCCCAAAATAAAGCATTCTAAATCTTAAGAATTTTGGAAGTGCAAATCTTAAGAATGATAATATCTTTAACGAAGTATAATATTCTGATAAATCAATACTCTGTAAAGCAGTAAAATCATATTTTTGAAATTAAGTATTACCTTAATAATAATGTTCGCTGAAAAACACCCATGATTTATTATAGCAGTTTATAAACAGAGCCACTTAACTTGCATGAATAAAATTTTATTTTTAAAATTATACAATGCCCTTCTTTTAAACTCTGCTACTTTACACAAGCTGTTAAATGTAACAGGGAAAGAAACAGTGGGGGCCTCTGCTTCATTTTGGTGGTATTCCAAGACCAAGTAGAGGCCCATGCACAAAAAGTTTTAAAATTCTAAATTAACAACATATCAATACCACTTTCAAGTATTTTTAAATTATCAAGATCATACCTAAAGAGTGGAAGCATCAATGTTAGTCATTTCAACAAACACCAGGTCCCACTGATCCCTCTTAGTTTGAATCTCTGTACCACTATTTAAGAAAACTTTTTTTGCTTCTCTTTTGTATTTGAATTCTTTCCACCCCTGGTTTTGATCAAAAGTCACACAGCCTTTCTCCAGCTCCTCATTTTTTATTTAGAGGAATGGACCTGATATGTAATGTAATAACAAATACAAATAAATACACTGCCAACTCAGGGAGATCTGTGGAACCAATGTTTTATAGCAATCTGCAGTTCCCTACAAGTGCTACCAAGTGTTCTGAGCCTTCCTCTGGTTGAAGCTGTTTAATTCTTCAATCTTGGCATTTATGCAGTTTCTTTGCTTCTCAGCCTTTAACAGCATTTAAAGATAATGTACCTGACAATACTATATCTCAAAATGTGGTCTGTATGCAAGTCTCTCATCTCCTGAAACCTTAGTTTCCAATGTTAGTGGATTTAAGTTCCACTGTTCTCTCCTACAAATCAAATATAGTGTTCTTGCACACATTTTGGTCTCTGCTGCACCAGTATGTGATTTCATAATGGAAGGCATTCTCCATTCTGTACTGAGAAGCCTATGGCCATGTAACTTCCAGTGGAGACTATAGTCTGTCCAGTGCATCCACTCCAACCACAACTGGGTTCCTAGGATTTGGGTAGCTCTGCACTGAAGCTGCTTTAACAGTTTCCCATGGATGGTCTTGTGTCCTCTGAAGTCCAGGTCCTCATGGCACCAGGGACAAATATGACAGCACTCAGGGAGAGTAAGGTGGAGAGACAATACCTGACCTCATTCTCCCTCCTTCAGTCCTAGCACCTGTTAGCTCTGCACTTCTGTTTTTGTATTTTGGGGGGAAGATGTCAGGGGAGAGGTATAACCATAAGTTTGAAATGCCTAAAAGTACTCGTGTGGAAATAAAAAGTATGAAGTTGTATATAACCATATTTATTTCAAAAAGTCGGAAGACAGAAGGTAGAAAACAAAGGTTTGGAATTCATTATCATATAGCTGGTACTGAAACCATGTGACTGAAGGAGCTTATGCAAAGAAAACGTATAGAGAGAAACAGGGAGATCAAGGACCAAAGTCGAATAGAGGAGGTGCTGTAAGCAAAGGAAACTGAGCAGGCACTTCCAGTGAGACACAAAGAAAACCAGGAAAACAGTTTTGGAGATGCCAAGAGAAGAATTAACTTAGGAAGGGAGAAGCGGGCAACAATGACAAATGTTGCTCAGATGTCAAACATGACGAAAATGGAGAAATGACTACTAGTGTTCTCAAGAGAGTCACTGGTGACTTTGCCAAGAGCCAAAATGGAGAGTTCTATAGAGAACATGTAAGGTGAAGACAATGCCTAGAGATGATTCTTAGATCAGGCCCTACATACTCAGAGCAATCCTAAAGGAAAGGATGCTCGATACACAGTTTGCTTTCATGATGAAAGCAGGTACAACATGTCAGGGCACCCCATTTCTCAGTAATCACTGTGTCCAAGAGAATTGAGTGAAGGGGCAATGAAAACAAGATAGCTTGAAAGATTCCTTTTCCAGTTCTTGAGGGCCAACTGGGAAACTGGAAAATTTGGTAAGAAAACAATTTCCTTTCATCCTCACTCCCCAACAGAGGGGCATATGAAGCCCAAGAGCACATGGGCTGGATACAGCAGGAGTTCAGTCAATACTGAAGAATGCATGGGTAATTACATAAGTGAAATCCAACAGGTCTTTATTGGCTCATGTACTTAATTTGGTGGGTGTTTGTGAAGACTTAATGATGAAAGGTATATGAAAGGTGCCCAACACAGTGTCTAGCACAGGACTGCTCTTCATTTTCTTTAGTTCTAGGAACATCCAAAAACGGCCCCCCAATGAAGTTCTATCTACTGATCTATTGGTCAGGGAGATATAAAGAGATGTTCCTTCGCCCAAATCCTGAAAGTTAACTCTCAGGTAGGCCAGGCCTCTAAGGCCCACTGTACCCTAATTCCCATGGCATCCATGAGTCCTTCCCATGCTGTAAGCACCCTTACAGAGTCCAGGGACAAGAGGCATCACAAAGATAGCTTTGAAACAAGCCAGCAGATAGGCACATTTCATCCCCACCCCATTTGCCTTGTCAACCAGGTCCCCCATGTGTAAAGTGACAAACTGAAATAGGGGGAGAAGGAAACAGAACAAGGTCAGAGAAATACAATCCAAAGTAAAAATCACTTCTGTGTGGAGCTCACAAAAGATCTGGGTTACCGTCGGCTGCAAACTGCTGCTCTCCTGGCTGTAGGTCTTGCCGGAAGTCATTCTCCTCGTCTGAGTCATCTGGGTGATGGTGATTGTTGTCATGGATGTTGGCATTATTTTGGGCATTGTTATCATTGTCATTGTTGGAGTTCTGGTTGCTAACAAGGGCCGAGGAAACCCCAATTCCCGTGCCTGCACTCAGACCGACTCGAGCACAGCCCTAAAGTGAGATGAAAGCACATGCATATTCACTCAGGTTAGTTAATAGAACACTTCATTTTTCATATTCCTCCGTTTCATCTTGACCTAAGAATCTTTAAATAGCACTACTTTCACATATGCATCAAGCACCTTATTAGAGGCTCATAAGACTTCAAGCAAGACGCAGCGCTATCAGTCTGGACTTAGAGATGACGAAATGCAGTGGAAAGAGGTCTGTGTAAGAGACCAGTAGGTGCTACAGCTGGGACTTGAAACCCAATAATCTGACCGCCAATCCTGAGCCTTCCCCACTATAATGTACTGCTTGCACAGTGGGAATGTAACCATTAAGAACTGAGGAGAGAGAGGGTAACTAGCTGAAGCACTAAGTTTTTATTACAGTGAGAGCAAAAAGTTTTATTAGTTAAGCAGTTTTGAAATAATATTTCATACAACTAGACAATCTCAAGGTTTTCCAGGATTTTCAACTGCACAGAAGAGAGAACAGCAAAGTAAAACATTTCCAAAATAAATCCCTACTCCATACTTATATCTGAGGTTCCTAATTAGAGATTTTATCTTGCGACTAATTACTCTTGAGTAATACATTTTGACCTAGCTCAAATTTCCACCTTTGCTCTTACCTTACCTTCAGCTTATAGAACTGACAGAGACAGCTTTCCACTTACTTTTACCGTTCCCTTCTCTGGAGAGCCCTTACCAGCGCAAGGGGCCATGTAAATTATAACCTTTATGCCTTCACTGAAGCTAGAGTAAAAAGTCCAATTGTAACAATGTAAGGGCATATTATTAGGAAAGAAAATCACTTAGGTTTTGTTTTCTTCCTTGAGTATTAAAACAAACAATAATTCCCTCAAATGTGACTTACTTTGGGGGGTTCACGAAACATCTGGTCCAGTGAAATAAACTCGAGGCTGGGCAACAATTCAATAAACTGGCCAAAGGAGTCCAGCTTCAAAGCATGGCACCGCACTAAGTTGATATCCACCAATCGCGTCCATCTTGAGTGGTCTGTTGGGAGAAACGACATGGCCAGAGAGTTTGACTAACACTTTCTCCATTACGGATGAATTTTGCTATAGGTCACAAAGATTTTCAAACCCTTTTCCTTTAAATAACTTTGATTTTATCTCATGATCTCAAAAACTTGATGACTAAATTATGATGTCTTCTTACCTAATTTCATTGTGAAAACGACAATGGCTTGGGAATTATTAACTTGAAACCAAGTCAGCCTTGATCTAAATGTGATCCATTCAACAACCTACATACCTATTCAACAATAGGACACTAGGTTAAAGAAATGCTGGTGCATTCTTTTAATAGAACATTATACAACTGTCAAAAAGAATGAAGGAGAATTGAGTATGCTTGCTATGGAAAGCTCTCTCACATACTCTTCGTGTAAAAACCAAGCTACAGGAGAGCGTATACCTAATAAAGTCCTCTGTATATAAATCATTTTTAAATGCTCTGCATGTATAGGCTGCAATATGCACAAAATAATCTGTCCAGAGAATATTCAAGAAACCATTGACGGTGGTTACCTTTGAGAAGAGGAGACTTTTCATTTTGTACCTTTCTGTATTGTTTGGTATTGTTTATCAAGTGCATGTATTACTTTTAGTTTTTAAGTGTTAACAGGAGTTCTGAGTGATGGGATTATAGGCCATTTTTTGTTTTCTTCTTTATACACTTCTGTATTTAAGAAAACAAACAAACCAAAAATCCAATAAATGTTCTTTTTTTAAAGTGATCTACGCCTGCTACAACCTAAAGTTTGTATTTCCCAGTTAACTTCTTGGTGCAGCTGCGCGAGGGACAGAATTTCACTTCTGGGAGGGGAGACACGGCCGTTCTAATGAGTAATCCCAACAGATGGCCCAGAGCCTGAGAAGAGGCTGGAGACGGGCTCTGTAAGGAGCTACAGTAGCCTTATGAGGCAACTCAGACAGGAGAGGAGGCTGTTGTGCAGGTGTCAGTGAGGGGGCTTGGTTTGGTTAAAAAGGATGTCAACTGAAAATTCTCTAGCTCTGAATTTATTTAAAGGTTTGTGAATTTAGGTATTTAAGAAGGGCCTTAAGAGTAACAAATAGTACCACTCTCTAGGGAGGAAAATGAACTCCCCCATATAAGGAAACATATCAAGTACAAAACTCACACTTCTATACACAAGGGATCAGGTAGGGAGGGGAGAGCTGAAATAACCTAAGATTTTAAGGCAAATGAAAATTTCACCACAAGTTAATGCTAAATACGTCACCTAATTGAAGTTTGTTTTTTTTTTTTTAAATACATACCCACTTTGTCCTTTCAGATGATGTGCGCCATTTGAAGGTAAGTCAGAGAAAACAAATATAATATCCCAGGCAACAATTCCTAACCTTAATTTTGTGTGCCTGGCTCAAAGAAATATACAAAAAAATCAGGGCAGTTGAATCCGTAACCTAGACAGTGCCAATTTCTAGGCAGAGAATTTCAGGAGTTCAAAGAGGCACTGATAGAACATTTCCAACTAGGTTATCAAAGGTTCCCAGCACTTGTATGAACATTCATATAAAATATCTACATTTTACATTAGGAATACAATTCATATCACACACACAAAACAAAAATATGTATTCTTTTGATAGCAGGCAGACATAGCCATAGTTAAGCCTACAGTACCTGAGATCCAATTGTATGGGTTATGGAGATGGGGGCAATTATAAATTGCCAGATATTTGATACAGGAAAAAACTTCATTGACTGCCTTCATCCCTATATCGGTGATGATACCAGGATTTTCTACCACATCAGCCAAACCATACTTTACCAGATCTGCGTTCGCCATTCTGCCTAGAAAGAGAAATCAATTCCAAAAAAAAAAAAAAAACAACTCTTAAATGTCATGGAATGTTGCCGATTCTTTATCTTAACATCCAGTATATCACTCTCTATGATTGTTCTGTGTCATCGATCCATCATCAGGTTCAAGTCTGAATACAATTTTAGGGTTAGGTATTCGGTGTAAATACCATTTACTTGCAAAATAAAAACTTACATTAATATTAAAAGTCAAGGGATAGCTAACAGAAACAAATTATTTTCAATTGTTTAGAAGAGGAAAAAAGCAAAAATTCTTAAAGCAAAACTGAAGGATATATTGTACTGGTTCACACGGTGAAGTCTTAGCTTTAGCTTAGAAAAATAAGATCTTAAATATGTAACTCTTTCACAGTGTCAGGATCATGTTTTTGGAGTCAGGTGTGGCCATGTGTAGAAAAGAGTAAACTGGGAATTCAGGGTCATTCTTAAAACCCACGGTACTGGTTAGTAAAGATGTACCCATCCCCAGAAAATGGGACTTCTAACTCAAATAATTCCCATTAAATTAGCACTCCCTCTGCCAATGGCCTTTAGTGCTCCCCATCTTGTAGGCACGCACAGGGATGGGGGTGGGGGTGGGTATCAGTAAAAGACAATCCTCCGTTCTCGTCTGTGGCACTGGAAATCACACCTTAATTCCTTGCCTCCTGTCCTCATTTTTCCCAGCTTCCTGCCTTTAATCTCCAGGATGGTCCACTTGACTACAAGCAATCTGAAGGAAAAGGGACTGCATCTAGTTAGTTAACAGTCACATTTTCAATGACCAACAGAGTGCTGGGGAGACAGGAACTCAATAAACGTCTCTCATAGTCCTCACTACCACCTGCCACCAAGTACGAAGAAAACACTGTTGCTCTGGTGAAGATGCCCCACACATCACAGAGATTTACACCTTTAGCTCGGAGCATGTTTAAAACAACTATTTACTCCAAACTCTTCCAATTTTATTCTCCACATAGTTCACAGTCTCTCTCTTATAGTCCCCGTTTTTTGTATTTACTGGCATTTCTTGGAGATTCTACCTTAATCCAATCCATCCTTTACAATTCGGCTGGGCAATTTTCTTTAGTCTGCTGTAAACACATTTTTCTTATCCTTTGGACTTGAACTTTTCTAATGATTGGGTAAATCTTGAACTGACCCTGTTCCCTGTCTGCATAAATGTTGTAACCTGACATAATAAATCCATCATCGTACATTCATTCCTTTGAGACCATCACCCTCTTCCAGCTCTTGGGGTCTCCTGATTATCACGCTCCCTCAAGAACTCTGATGACATCACCCAGAACTCATCTTTGTTTCTTTTGCAGGTCTCAATTCCATCTCTCTCCCTCTCACCAAAGCCCCAGCACTAAAGACAACACTACTCTGGTTTTTAATAAGTTTTACATTCCTATCACCTTTGAATAAAACTCTGCTATCATAAATCTATGAAAGCAAAAAACTCTTTAGTGTTCATCTTCGGAACACTTTTCTTCTACTCGTAACACACAGCTTCTGCTTTTCAGCACATCCATTTCCCCAATGTGGCACTGTCATTTTTACCATAAATGTATCGGGCACAAAGGTGATGTTTCTATTGATATTTTGCCAAGTCTCTGTAACAAAACAGTGACAGAAGTTTTACTAGAGGTGATGCCACCCCCACCGTCCTGGAGAGGTGCTTCAAGATCTAAATTACTGAGAAGAATGAGATTAAGTGACAAAGTATGAGCAGTGACCACGCGTTCTTCCCTGGATGCTCTGTCAGAGGCACCTAGCACCTACAGTGATACAGACAATCCTGGGCTGTCTTTGGAGGATCAGAGGCAAATACATATATGGAGAAATGGATGAACTACAGCAAACACGAAAACAAGAATTGATTATGAAAAGGTCAAGACAAAGAGATTTCAATGTGAAAGACACTATGAAATATGCTGAAAAGCACAGGGAGCAGTAGTCAAAAGGTAAAGTGTTTTTCTATTGAATTTGTGTTTCAGGGAAAGAGACACTGTAGGGGAATAGCTGGTTATAAAGATAACTCTCAAAAGACAATCTTTCAGTGGGCCTAAATGTGGCCATCTTGAAAATACAAAATTTGTTAAGTTTTGAGCTTTGGGGAAGACGAAAAAATAAAATTATAGAAGGAACACCAATTACCAAGCTAAAAATTTTGCTGGGTTACACATAAGCTACTGTAGAAACAACATAGAGAATGTAAGCAACCCCATTCAAAACCAGAAAAGCCTGGTATCAGATACACTAATTTTATATGAAATGACTATACTAGTTTAGCATTTTAAAGCTATGTTGGTGAAAAGCCCATCTTTTTCAAAGTTACACAGATTAAATATAATTCCCATTAAATTGGCAAGAAGATAATAATTTGATTTCTTAATCCTTCGCATGTAATAACGAGCACTGCAACAAAGAAAAAGTAAACAAAACAATATTCAGACATCTATTAAAAATGAAAAAGGACAACAGTCACGTTTGACCTAGACTGTCCTGACCAGAGGAATTAAGCCTCATATTCTTCTACAATGCAAACTAGATCCTAAGAAAAAGTGCCATCTGGTATGACAGTGAGTTTAAGAAAGACCTGTTAGAAATTACACGGGGAAGAAACAATTCTTGCAAAAATAAAAACATGCTGACGGTGGAAATGCTCTTGCATGTCTGATTAATGTCATATGTGGGGAAAAAAGCTTGAATAATGAATTGACATGCATTCAAACCCAAAGGAATGAGTTCCCAATTGTAAATACATTCCAGAAAATGCTGTCAACAAGCCTTCCAACAGCAATCATCATCAAATGAATACTGACCATTATGTGCTCACACTATCTGGGAAATCCAGAACCCCCAGCGGGCTTATTATGGAAATGAAGAGCATGGACAGGGAATGGGACCTCATCTGAGAGGACCATCAAAAGCTTCAAGAAGTGTGGCAGATCAAATTCAACAAATGGAACCAAGGATGACATTCTGTGAAAAAAATGAAGCAGAATGGGAAAGAAACTTGGGCAGTAAAATGGAGACAATATCAAATGTAGGTAAGGATTTTTTTTTTTTTTTGTATACTGTTAATCATTATATTTTCTTTAATATGCTAAGTCAGAGGCAATATGGGAAAAAAAAAATCACTGACACTTCAAGATTAAATTAAAAGTTCCTTTTTCATGAAGGCAGAGCCCCTAAAATCTTAAGCTGTCTTATATCCAAGAAAATATGGCACATCTCAATTCAAGTTTCAGTTTGTCAAGTAAGTTCCCTACAGCAATTCTAGGGAATAAAATGGTTGATTAAGTCTTACTCTGCAGCAAAAACTCATCTACATATCCCAGATGAAGTGTTTCAAACTGGGGGAACTCCAGCTCTGCCATCTTTAGGGCAGAAAAGACGCCATCTTTGGTTAGGGAAGGCTGGATCCGAACTTCATGTAACCTATGAGAAAAAAATATCAGAGTAAAATAAAAACCATCAGCATCAAAGGTTCCTCCTAGCATAAGGCTCTGAAAGAAGTTCATCGTACCGAAATGTCACATGCAAACAACTCTCCTCTCCTCTATTAAAAAACATTAGAGATGTTTCCTTTAAAGGAGCATTTTGCAAAGTGTGGGCACAAGTTACATTAACAATGAGTTACACAGTAAGAACTGTATATCCTTTCTAGTGCTTGCTTAAACCTGATTAAGTCAAAGTCAGAATCTGCATCTGATGCTGATTATTCAACATCTTTTTTTATGCTGTTAAAAGTGCCATTTTAACAAAGATTATAGCTCTATATTGGGTAACAATACCTACTTACTTAAACTTAGAAACAGTTTTATTTATATGCTTAATATTCTTTTGATGGAAAGAGTTTTGTTTTTAAATTGAAAAAAATGGTTAACTCAATTTAAATACAATATAAAAGGAGAGGCAGACTTCTGATCTGTAGGAAACAGTAAATGTGGCATAAACTGATATAAAGATATGTTAAAAATATAAAGATGTTAAAGGTCAGGACTCTTAAAAAGCTGACTTAAAATACTGATTTCTGAATAGCAAATACTATCACCAACTAAAATAATTCCAAAAATCAGAGAAGGTTCAAAGAATGGTTCCCAAGAGAGCTGCAGTGTATCAGTGCTGATTTCTGTTGGGACTTCAGAATGTTGACTGCTTTTCTCTCATGAGACCACACCCCTGCAGAGCTTGCTGGGTCTGGAGGGCAGCTCAGCTGGTCATCAGTTATAAGACTACCACTACTAAGTGATGCCCTAATACTATTTAAACAACTCCTTTATATTTTACATCTGGATGAGACATAATCAAACTTCATACACACATTCTCCCAATTTTTGTAAAACAGGAAAAACATAACTCTAAGACAAAAGACAACATGAAGAGGAAACATACCTACGAGCAGCAGTGATAATGAGGTAACCAAGATCTACTTCAAGAGCATTTTTGCATGCTCCCAAAACAATTGTGTGCAAATTTCTAAAACCACCTAGTTAAGGGAGAAAAGGAACAAAAACAGTAAGGATTTCCTTTGACTACAGCATGTTCAGTATTTATATGCATTTTAGATGACAATTATCTGGTTAAAAGTAAATCTAAGTTTGTTTTTTCATTCAAATTAGTATCTCAAGATGAATTATGACTACTAGTCATTTCCTAAAAAGAGATGAAAACAGATACTGTCATTCTAAAGAGGCATTCTGATCGTGTCGGAAAATTACTCCAAATTATTGAGGCTTTTAAGAAAGGATTTTCAGAAAGCTAGACATTCATAAGGGAACTGTAAAGAAGGGATCCTGACATTTTCTAGCCAAAGTTTGAACCTCCAATATATCATATGGAACAAGACCACCACTCCTTTAACTTCAACTGTTTTTTTATGTTTTTGGAATTTGCTCTGTAAATACAGAGCAAAAACAGTACGTGAATTATTAACGTATACAGCTCAATGAATTTTCACAAGATTGACTTTAAACTTTTATGAATAGAATCACACAGTATGTACTTTTGTGTCTGGCTTCTTTTGCTAAAATTCTTGTTTAGGAGATTCATCCAGATTGTTGCATACAGTGGTAGTTTATTCATTTTCATCACTGTGTAATATTCCTTTGCACAAATATGTCACATTTGAATCATCCATGCTGTTGCTGATAGGCATTTGGGTTGTTTCCATTTGGAGGCTATTATGAACAGTGCTACTATGAACAATTTGGGGCATCATCTTCTGGTGAAGAGATATGTGCATTTCTGCCAGGAAGGCAACTGCTGATATGCATATAGTCAACTTTAGTAGATACTACTAAACAATATTTTGTTGCTCTACATCCTGGCCAACACTATTGTCTCTTTCCTATTAGTCATGCTTAGGCATAAACATTTTAGTGCTTGTGTATCGCACTGTGGTTTTATTTTGTATTCCCCTAGTGATTAATGATGTTTATCATTTTTTCATGTTTATGGGCCATTTAGTTACCACCTTTTGTGAAGTCTTTTCTATTCAGGTTGTATCCCTATTTTTCCTATCAGCTTGTCTGCCTTTTTCTCATTAATTTCAGAAGTACTTCATATACTCTAGATACAAGTCCTTCATCTGATACCTGTATTGCAAATAGATTCTCCCACTCTGAAGCTTGGCCTTTCACTCTTAATCATACCTTTTGATGAATGGAAAAAAATGTTTTATATAGTAGAGTTTATCAATTTTTTTCTTTATGGTAAGTGCTTTTTGGTATCCTGTTTGATAAATCTTTGCCTACCCAAGGTCAAAAAGACATTCTCCTACCTTTTTTTATGAACGTTTTGTTTTTCACATTCGGATCTATGATTCATCTATCTGGAATTAACAACTTTTGTGTGAGGCATACTGACTCCTTGAGTAAAATATAAGGCAGAGTCATTCTTAAACACTTTATTAGGGGAGAAAAGTCTGGTTTTTCTTTCAGGACAATTATACAAATTCTTAGCTTTTGGCATCTCTCTCCAGGTCTTCTCTCTAATGAATGGTTCCACTGTGGTCTTCTTATCCCTTCTCTGACTTTTTCCTGTTTGCTACAGCCATGCAATAAAAATAATCTAGAGGAAGCTTGCTCCATCCCCTTCATACAATGTAATAAAGTATACTTCCACCATACTTGACTGAAAAAATGCCTAAAAATGTACTGCTTACTCATATTCTAATAGTATTAATAACATCAATTTTTACCAATAGTACTTAATGATATTCCATTTATATTTTGAATATACAAAGTTAGATTTTTGTTCTCAACAGTTAATTATCTACTTTGCTAAATTTTGTGGTATTTGTGTTGTAATGAGGAGATGTGGAGCACATTCTGTTATATATCATTATTTAAAATGTAACTAAAGGACCTAGAGAGTAAAATATATTTTCCTTTTAAAAGCCATCCTCTGAGATGGATCTAATATCCAAGTGATAAGCATGAAAGCATCTGATATACCTTAAAGTATGAGACAAATGTTAGACGTTATCATTACTAATGCCTGAGTTCTTTTGTAGGCCTAAGATGTCCAAGTCAAAAAACATCTCTTTTTACCAACAGACTACTAGAAATCCCTGTTAATATTTCTCAGGAAAATTCCAAATATAATAGCTGTACGATTAACTAAGTAATAAGGATTAACAAGCCAGAAAACATGCTTTATCACTCTATTTTGAGGTTTAGCATTGCATAAAAAGAAAATGAATATTAGTCCATGCTCATGGTTACTTATTCTCCATCGGATGCACCAGACAGAAAGGGCAATTACTAACAAGCATTTTCTTTTAAAAAGACTCACAAGAGAAGCTAAATAAAAGCATAATAATTTTTTAAACTGGTTTAAAAAGTATTCAGTAACTAAAGAAAAACGAATACCTGATCTCCAACTGTCTTCAACTACGTGTTGGATAAGACCTCCAAGGAAAGGAACTCGAACCATTTCCAAATGTTCCAAGTTTCGGGCAGAGGCTAAGCCTGTTACTAAAGGGACATACTTCAAGGAGTTTGTGGGCCCTAGGGGGGGAAAAATACTTCAGTGGAACAATGTAAATTGACTTAAAGATGAATTTTCAAACCAGCAGCTGAAATAACTTATAAATTCTATGTGTGAAACTGACAGCCAAGTAGTTAATTCTCTATAATTTATACTTATTAGAAATGAAAGTATTAGCCTGTTAACCATGTATTTATTCAGCATAAGGGTTTTTCAGTAACACTGGAGAAATACTTAGTATTTGTCATAAATCCCCCAAAGTTTCAATAGTTTTGAGCTCAAAATAACTAAGGGGAGAAAGCCAAGGGGAAGATGGGATCCTTCACTCAAGTAAATAGCTGGTCATAAATACCCATCTGTGACCAGTGTTATATGAGGTATTATGGAAGATCACAAAACATAGTCCTATCTATCACAGAACTTACAAATGACATGGAAATAAAACGGAATAATTCTAAGAATACAAAGGCGTGACATATCAACTATAAAAACAAGATCCGTTGTACTACATAAAAAAGAAAAGAGTGAAAGAGAAGAGGAAGGAAGTGTATAGCTCAGGACAAGGGAACAATACACAGTGTAAAGACAGACACTGAGGTGAAGGCTGGTAGGGTTGCAGAGGGGACACTGAATAGGCAAGCCTGACAATAAAAGAAGGTACATCTTGGTAAAGAATCAGAAATAAAAATATCAAGAGGGGCCCCAGCTTTTAAGAACTTTAAAGCAGAATAGTTCCCACCTGACAATCTAAGGCAACAAAGACACTGAAGGTTTCTGAACAGAAAAGCAGTTCCATAAAAGCAGCGCTTTCTGCTTTACGAGATTATGTCATGCTATGTAATCAGAAATCAGAGATCTGTTCTAACAATCCTACAGAAAGTAAAAAGTGAGGGGTGCCTGGGTGGCTCAGTTGGTTAAGCATCTGCCTTCGGCTCAGGTCATGATCTCAGGGTCCTGGGATCAAGTCCCGCACTGGTTTCCCTGCTCAGTGGGGAGCCTGCTTCTCCCTCTCCTGCTCCCCCTGCCTGTGCTCTCTCTCTCACAAATAAGTAAATAAAATCTTTAAAAAAAATTTAAAAAAGAAAAAAAAGAAAGAAATTAAGTGCCTGTAAAAAATATGTAGAGACTGTGATGCCCCCCTCTCCCCCGCCAAGGGTAAAACACAAATCATGTGTCTATTGACTTTAAAACAAAAAGAGCATTTATTTTCACAAGGTGAATAATTTACCAAACATAAATAATAACAACATAATGTAATTCGATTTACAAATGTAGCTATGGAGTTTGCTTTAGGATATTTTTAGATATTTTAGAACTGTGCCATTACCTGCACAGTTCCTCATGACGAAAGTTCGTAAACTGATGCAAAGAAAGTCTTTGAACGGCTGTGGTTTAGTGAGTCTTACCCACTTCATATAAAGGTGCCTTAGCATCGGGATACAAGGAATTTCAGGAACATTCACCCCTAAAAACATATACCAAAAAAACAAAAATCACAAAAACACTCTGTATTCTGCATAAAAGTGCAACAGTCTACTTTTCAAGTTGACAATTTATCCTTCATGGATATTTTCACCACAACGAATTGCCTAATCAAAGTCCATCAAGTTTGGCTTAGTTAAAACAGGCTTGTAACGAACAATTTAAGCAAACCATGAACACTCTACTTTGTTATTTCTTTAGAAAAGGCATATGGAGATGGGATTTTAAAAGTATTCCCACTTTTTATACACATGAATCTTTCTCATAACTCTACAACTCTTCCAGGATACATACATACACCCAGTAGACGTAAAATGAAAACAGGTTACTGAAAACAAAATTATGTGGAAGGAATACACAAAAGTACTATTTGACTATCAATGTCCACTGTCCCACCAGTGAAAAAACTAAAACACAGGCAGGCTAGTTGGCTTCAAATATCATAATATCCAAAAACAGAGATTAAAGCTGTTTCTACAAATGAATGAACCTTAAGGATTTGTAAATGTGTGGGAGAAACCAGTCTGTATGACTCTGAGAAAGTGAGAAACCCATCAGTCATTTATTTTAATATTTCAAATTGATAAAGGTATTTTATCCTTCAGATCCATAAATGACTTAACACTAGGAATCATACCTGCAGAGGACCCTGTCTGGGAGAAAGGGGATGGAAAGTGGAAGGAAAAGCCGGGAGACACAGAAGAAGAAAGAAGATCCGTAACTTGTAAGTTCTGAAGGAAAGAAAGCAGATCAAAGACCTTGTCCAACAGTTAAAAACCAGAGCCTCACAAAAAGCCGAGGAAGTGACACAAATCTCTGAGAGAAATCCTAAGGACCCAGTGTGATGGCATTTAACACACAGCAGCTGGCAAAACCAGTTTAATACCAACTTCACTGGTAGAAGTCCTGCTAGCAAAGGCAACTAGAGAAAGCGAAACTAGCAGAGTACCTGAATGACTGGTTTTTTAGAAGCTAAATTCTGCAGGATGCTCCTACTATAAGGATTACTCCTTAACCTGCCCCTTCCCAAAAAGCAGGTACCTTTAGACTTAAACTACGCATATACCCTGTATGGCAGCAGATGGGAAGTAAAATCGAGGATGAGACCAACGGAAGAAAGGCAGAGGCAATGAGGTATAGACTAAGCCTCAAGATGCAGAACTCACAAATGTACACTTAGTATCTACCATGATGGTGGTAATTCTGATTAGCAAACTCAGTAGCAAGAGTGAGAGAGAGATCCACCAGACAACATAGCTCTATCGTATGCCCAATCCACATTTTGCCTCAAATCCATTCTATAAACAAAGGACACAATTGCTATCTTCCCAGCACGTGCACTAATTTACTATACACATTTATAACACCATCACAGTGTTAAACTATTCAATTAATCAAATGAATGCATGCATTTCAATCAAATTTACCTACTTATATCTGCAATGAACAATGACAGGAATCATGGGAAATACACTGACTTTACAGAGCTTACATTATTATAAACTTCAGATATTACAGTATCTTTAATTGTCTAAAAATGCAGTCTCAAACTAGATATCCAAAGGCCTAATCACAATCATTCCTTGATCATGTAAATAAAAGGGGGCTAGAGTGCATTCCTCTTCTGCCATAATTGTGCACATAAACCCTAGTTAAGACCCACTCCTTACCACTCCTGCTGCACTCCCTGCACCACCTGACCCAGTTTCAGAAATTTCTAGTTCTTCAGACCATCACCAATGCCGAGAATAATGCTTAGAACAGAGCAGATACTCAATAGGTGTATTTTAAATAAAGTATTTAATAAATATTAAAAGTCAGACTACAGTAACAGAAGTCCTCCCGATACCCTTTCAATAATGTTAAGCCAGAGGCGGCAAATTAAATTTGAGAAAATATATACCCTTATTATTTACTTAGATAGAAATTATTGGCTTAGACTATTTGGATGGAGAATGTACACTATAATCACTGCAAATAAGGTGCCTCTGGAAAAAGAGCACCCCATTTCCCATTTCTCAGAGAACAAGAAAAGTAGCAGATTTTTCTCATTGGCTCCAAGTTGAACAAAGGGAAACGTTCTGGTTGGAGAAGATACAAGCTCCAAGTAAACTAAGAGCTATCTGGCTTTTTTATTCCTCAATGTTCTAGAGATGAGCTGTGTAATCAAGTTGCCACTATTGCATGTGGCTGTTTGATAAATGAATATGAGATAAAAATTCAGTTCCTCTGTTTCACTAGCCCCGGAGGGAACCATATGGAAGAGTACAAACTCATAACATTTCCATCACCACAGAAAGCTGCATTGGAGACCTCTCCTCTGAAGGGTTGAACTAGGACCAAAAGGGCAGAGAACAAGGGCAGGATTCTGGCTCACTGAAACAAAACAAAACAAAACAAAAAAACCACAACCTAACAACTTTCAGAACTACTCAAATGGTCTTCAAAAAGGGAACAGACTGGTTGTGAAGCAGTATTTCTCTAACCCTCCAGCCCCCATCTAGGACTCCTTAATGGGAAATCTAAATTCGTATACACGTCTCACAAGCATTTCTTTGGCCATCATCAATCAAGAAAGCTATTTCTCAAATTCTCATTATTCCTTTTCAGTGAATATTCAGTTATATGATGTTTCGAGGAGACACAGGTGACCCAAGAAACATGTACTTACCAACTAAATGTAAAGTCTGAATTTTGGCTCCTATAGGAATTTTCAGTTTATTTTCAGGAGGAATTGGAAATGCTCCGTTACGATTACGAAATTTCCCCAAAATATGAACATGAGGCATGTATGTCCAAATAGATTCTACCAATTCCAAATGAGAAGTTTCCACACCCTAGAAAATAATGCCAAGCATAAGAAAAGGCTATTTATTTAGCATCCAAAGCTTCTATTTCTGTATCATAAGATGCTAAGTACGCAATGGAACTTAAAAGTTTGTTATGGATGAAATCTGCACGTGAGTGAGCATATTCTTTCATTCTTTGATTTATTATTTCATCAATCAGTTGGTATCAAATGTTCAACCAATTACACTCACCACTAAATTTGGGCATGCCTGCAAAGCTTCCAGAACGCCTGGAATGCTAAAAGCCTCATGGCCCCGTACCCTTCGCCTCTCAAGGTATCTAGGATGAAGGCCATAAAGCTGTTCGACATCTGGCATCTTCTTCAATAGTGTTAGAAAACTGGAATCTGTGAAGCCTGAGAAATTCAGAAGCATTTAGAGGCAAGTTAATCTTTGTATTCATGAACATTTATTAGGCACTTGTCATTTCTGTCAAAAGTTACCAACAACAAAAGGTTTCCTTTTTAAAGTTTCTTAAGACTAACACTAAGGCTGAACAAACGGTTAAACAGAAAATATATTCCTTTAGTAATAAAGGAAATGTTTCAGAAACCCCACTTATCCTGAATTAATATTTTACAGAGCTGAGGCTTTTAATTTATGATTGTCTTTTTGTTGCTGCTGCTTTTAAGGCACACAAATCTTCGACTAGGGACAACACACATTTAACCTGGATAATTTGCACCCATTACTGGATTGGTGGGTGAGGAGGGACCACCTACCTGATCAGCACTACTCTCCACCCCTCCCAAGGTGCTCTCTGGTCCAGAGAACCTCTAAGGCTCTGCTCTAGAGCACACAACTAAAAAAGGAGGAAGATATGATCCTCACCTTCACGAAGCTCACAGTTCTAACCTAAATCCCATCTCAAACTAAGTTCTCTTGGTCTATCCATTTCCTGATAACTACTCTATCCTGTGTTTAACTACCACTCCCTGGACATTTCAGAGAGTTAATTCTTCTGAAAAAGACAGATCAAGTTAGCTAAGAGAACATAAGTGAACCAAACTGAAAGGATGCTGAGCTGACAGAAAGCTATTTATCTGGGAGGCCGACTGTGTTCCATCCACCAGATGGGAACAGAGAGGCAGGTTACTTTCACAGCAGGGGTTTTGATGAGGTAAGGAGGGAGACAAGTTTCATTAGGTTGATACTTTATTTAATCTGGGGTATTTTGTCTTTAATGGAGGCTGTCAGAAATCCAACTGTCTGCTCACTAATGACAAGCAAAAATATTAACTCTCAAGAATGTAAATGGAGCCCCAAATCACTAAGTCTTACATACTAAAGTTTTCAAAAGTTGTTCTATTTGAACAGGGCTGGTCCAGATGACTGTGGTAACTTTAGAATCACAAAACTGAAAAGTAAGAAGAGACCTCAAAGATTACTTGGTCTGATTATACTAATAGTTCTTATTATCATCGTGTAGAATAACCTTCACTAACTGAGCCATTCAATGTGCTAACAATTCTACGTTTTTTCATCTATTCTCCCAACCCAGTGAAAAAGGTAATCACCCCACTTAGGAATGTAAAAATGAACCTGAAAGAATTTAAAAGCTACCATGTGAAAGAGCCAGAGTTCAAAACCAAGTCTGACCACTGCCAATGTCCATCCTCTTTTGTCATACACTCTCATCAAAAAATGGGTATAGTTCCAGCTTGTTTATTGAGATTATATGAGAACCCAAAGATATCACATATGTAAACCATAAAGTACTACATAAAAACCGTAGTTATCATTATTATATAGAGAATCAGGGCCTAAACTCCAGGTTTAAACTATTGCCAGAGGGGCATTAGTGAGCAGGGTTAATGAGATCTTATTCTAGGCTACAGACTGTTTGCTTCGACCCTCTTTTATTGCAGGGATGGGAAGCCTTGGGCTCACAAGTATTTATCACAGTCTGAAAGAAATCAGCAATACGCAGACAGATTCTTCTCTAATTTGATAAGGGGCAGAGATGTTAAGGCTCAGGCTACATCACATGGGAGCTCTGCTATCCTGCCTCTTTATACAGTGCATTAATCCCATTGCTGGAATTCCTGCTGGTCTAACCTCTGTTAAAGCATATCTAATCTAAGGACTGATAGTCATTTTCACATTTCCCTCATTTTTTTCCCCCCTTTCCTGCTATAAATGATTACTCTCTGGAATAAAAGGAGTCCTTTTCCCTCAGGACGGTTTCTTTGAAGTATTTGAAGACAACTGTGGTTTGCCTCCCACCAAGCTAAGTTCTAGCCTCAGGTCTTTGCAATGTTCTTCACAAAAAGCTATATATACTGATAACTAACTGGTCAACTGAAGAGTTACTAGTTGACTGATGACCTTTCGAAAGGATATGGCACACCAAACTGTAAAATATTTCAGTACCGCAGACAGTCTATCCTGTTCCACTTCACTTGTCAAGGTTCCCCTATCCCACCCTCATCACATTTTCAAAATATCAGGATCTGGATAATGCTGATAAGATGTCGTTAAACAAGACATTCAAAATTGCTACACAATAGTAACTAAAAGTCATTAGTTAATAGATTGGTGTTAACTGAAAAGAAGCCTTGATTGGCCCTTCATTTTAATTCCTCCCTTTCAGGTGTGCTCTGCTTAACTAAATGTATCAACTTTCTTTTCTGGTCTCTACGTGAGGTCCATTTGTGTGGTTAGGATACTAAGTCCGAATTCTTCACCCAGAAGACCAATGCCCTATTTGAGAATCTCTAAGACCTTGTATAGGCCTTCCAAAAGTGCTAAAGAAATGAAAGCTCCAGAAGTGCAATTTCGGTGGCCTGCTAGAGCAGCTTTACACAAATTGATTAATATCTGTTTAACTAGAGGCTGCCGTTAAGGGGTACAGGGAAGCTATGAAAACCTGCGTCATAGAACAAAGGACACTTTGTCTAATATAAGAGACATACATTGATTTCTCCGATGGTACATTTGTGGAACAGGCTGATGTAGTTCCTTAAGGAAATAAACCAGTAAAGCCTCCGGCAAAACATTTTTCAACGCAAATGAACCGAAGTAATTTAGGTAAAATTCACCAAAAGGTGACTTAGATTGCCTATCTTAAGACAAGTAATGTTTGATGGGAATATTATGAGGTTCCAGTAGGATTCCAGGGTACCTTACAGGCTAGATCTACTTACCACTTGGCATGTATTCCCACCACCGCCCTGCACAGAGATCCACAACCCTCACCACTCTCAGATACAGGGTCACTGCTTCTTTTAGCTTCCTGGAGAGACATTCCATACACATGATATCCTGCAGAGGGAGGTACCTTTGTGAGAGAAAGAAACTCATATTTATCAAGTGGGTAAGTACTTCCTCTCACCAACAGGTTACTTTTTGTCCTTCTTCCATTCTCCTACCCCTTGAATGAAATAAGACCTTAGGAATATTCACAGGGTTTTAAGATTAACATGCACATAAAGCTTTTCACTAAAAACAGATGAGTCAGCAAATACTCAAGCATCCAAATAAAGTACTGAGCTCCCTCCATAGGGTGTTTGCTAAAACCTGCCTTTCTCCTTTTAAGTTTTTACAAACGAAGAAAATCTCAAGAAAAAAAAAAGGAAGAAAAAGATCTGAGTGAATTTCAAGGCCTGATGATAAGGGAACATGAGAAAGAGAATCAGTTTAAACATGGCCAATATAATTTTATAGCTTTTACAGAAATCATTTCCTGTAGTAGCTAAAAAAATTCCTCTCTGCTCCCTCAACACACCCAGAAACTCTATTTTCTCTATGTATACTAAAGTTTATAGTATACAATTTCTTTCCTAGATCTTTTTACTTTTTAGGTCACACACAAGTACTGCATAAGCATTAAGTGAGAACACCTCGTCTCAACTACAATTTCCTCTTTTACAACTCCCTGTTATCTCTTCCTTCCTGAAACTTTTCAACTAACCTGCGCTTTTGTTGTTTCCAATAAAAGCAATATATATTTTGAAATATCAGAAAATCTCATCTCTCTCTCTCTTCCTGAACACTCCTCCATACACAACTACATTAAAAAAAAAAAAAAAAAAAGGTAAAAACTACCCTTTACTGAGGTTGTATTGTATCACAGACACCGTAATGTAGTCACTATTTCACAACATGACGAAGTAGGCTGTACTTCATTTGCCCTCCCCCAATCCTTTTTCTTTCTCTGCTAGGCTGTGTTCCCTACCCTTCCAGCTGTCAGTTGATTTTGGCCAACACATACCAGGGGCAAAGGCTTTCTGCTATTCCTAGTCTCCTAGCTGAATTCTTTAGCACTCCTTATTGGCTCCGTTAACCCTATCTAAGCCTCTCTAAATAGTCCCTTCATTAAATGATCTTCAAATTCCAGCCAAGTGTATGTACCTTGTTTCCTGCTAGAACGCTCACTGATATAGCAGGTACTATTTTACAAGTGGCGAAATCGGCTCAAAAAAGTTAACCTGCAAAAAGTAAACAGCTAGGAAAGAGGAAGGAAGAGCAAGGATGTCAACACAGTTGGGTCTGACTCTAATTCCTAAAAATTAAGCTAATTCTAAAAGAAAAGTCCAAGTATGCCTGCTGAGCATTTCTCTGCTCCATTTTTTTTCTACCTCTGGACACGCTCTCTTCCCCTTCAAACTATTTAAAGAGAATAAAATAAAATGTAATTTTCTTCAAAAAAAAAAAAAAGCATATTGCTAACTTAATTTACAGTCTTCATAACTCAGATATAAATAGGATAATTTTCAGAAATTATATGACTACACATTTTATAAACAACGAAAAATAGTGAACTTGCTTTCTGAATCAACTTACACACTAAAGTATTTTTTCCTCAAATTACTGATTGTTATCCAAAGTATATGCCTGAGTAAATATTATACTCCCTTTAATTACAAATAGATCAGTAATTGCATGAAGATGATCTTACATCATATCTGCCCTCAGAAAAAGAAATGTATTTTTTCTTCAAAGATACATAATCGAAGAGTTGGAGGCATTTCAAATAGATTTTTAAAAAGATGTCACACTAGATTCCACTCCTTCCACTTGAATATTCTGTTTGAACTGGAAAATGTTATCGTATCCACTCTCAATTTAAAATATGGTTCAATTTGTTTACAATATGCCCACCCATTATTCAACAAATACCTAACACACATCCCTAGAAACAATTTTACCTATGCTTTCTTCCAGGATTTTAACAGCTTTATTGTTTAATTCATTGATGCATTCAGAATTTGGTATCAGATATGGTAACAACATGCTTTTATTACTCTCTCCAAATGATTCCTGGGTTATGACATCATCACTGAATAATCCACTCAGCTTTACCTCACTGATGTGAATACCAAGTTTATCATAAACCAGATCTCAACATATATTTGAGTCCCCATATGGAGCCTACATATGCAAACTGTCTGTTTTACCCAACTGTCTGCTTAATTTCTCCAGTACCAAATCTTCAATGGTTGTATATTTTAGAATATATTTGAACACCTGGTAGGGGTTAGACTCTTTTTCTGAAAAAACTTTCTGAAAAATGTTCAGACATTCTTCTGCCAAATGAACTTCAGTATCATTTTGTTTTGTTAAAAAAATTGTTATTTTGGGTTTCCTATTCCCAGACAGAACTGAACTGTGACAAAACTACACTGTGTTACACAACAACAAACTGTAGAAGATAAAGACTTATCCAAGTTTATGTTAGAAAAGAAAAATAAAGTGCCCATGGTTCCCTAAAGTAGCTTTGCTGTCTCTATTTTAAAATTTCTTGGGACGCCTGGGTGGCTCAGTCTGTTAAGCATCTGCCTTCAGCTCAGGTCATGATATCAGGGTCCTGGGATCGAGTCCTACACTGGGCTCCCTGCTCAACGGGGAGTCTGCTTCTCCCTCTCCCTCTGCCCCTCCCCTTGCTTGTGCTCTCTCTAATAAATAAATAAAATATTTAAAAATAAAATAACATTTATCTGCAAATATTCAGTAATTTTTAAAAATTCAAAACCCTTGGGGTGCCTGGGTGGCTCAGTCGTTAAGCGTCTGCCTTCAGCTCAGGTCACGATCCCAGGGTCCTGGGATTGAGCCCCACATCAGGCTCCCTGCCAGGGAGCCGACTTCTCTCTCCCCCACTCCCTCCGCTTGTGTTCCCTCTCTTGCTGTGTCTCTGTCAAATAAATAAATAAAATCTTTAAAAAAAAAAATTCAAAACACTTTTAAGAACTTCATAAATAGTAATTTCCCCTAGGTAAATAAAATAGTGGAAAATCCAAATGCTTGGAAAAGTTCATTGGAACTGTGTAAGAGAAAAACTGGAAACAATCTAGATGTCAGACTACAAGGGAAAAGTTAATTATTGTGTCATAGTCTAGTGACTAAAATGCTCATTATGAAGACCATGTAGCAATATGAAAAAGGGCAGAGCGGGATCAGAACCACTAACGCTCAACAAGCATTTATGCTATCCAGTGTATTGAGTGCTTTAAAAGCATTATCTCACTGAATCTTTATAACAACATCTTTATTGATCCCTGGACCAAGGCAAGTAAGTGAAAAGACTCATGATTCAAACTCAGGTCTCCAACTCCAGAGACAAAGTGTGTTAGGGTTGTTTATTTGAATGGATAATGACTGAATGAAGAAAGCAGGGGAAACTGGAAGTGACAGGTTTTTGTTGTTTTTTGTTTTGGTTTCTTTGACTGTTGTTTATAATGTAGTGTGGACAAAAATATAATTTAAAAAAGGATTTTGAAAAAAGCTTTACCACAAAACAACTTTAATGTGTGCATGCATAAAGTAATGATGGATATTATTTCACAAAACTATGATTTCAATCACTCACATACATGTACATATAAAGAAAATGTTTCTCACTGTGGGTTGTAGTCAAAGTCAGAAACACTGCCTTATATTGTACACACATGGTGCCGTAATAAGAAAAGTCAACAAATCAGTTGCTAAGAATTCTGAGAAGCCTGAAATGTTAACGTAGTCTAGAGAATGGATATCCAGCAGAACTTAGTGCAACGAAAGTGGTGTTCCCTATCTTCACTGTCTGAGCTGTCCTACACGGTAGCCACAAGACATACAGGCTAGTGTAACTGAGGAACTGGACTGATTTTTCATTTCCTTTCATTTCAATTTAAATGCCATAGGTAGCTAGTAACTACCATACTAGAAAGCGCAGCTCTAGAATTTGCTTCTACTTAATACGTTCTAGCAGGGTAAAAGTCAACCAAACAAAATCTTACCTAAAAATATGGCAAAGCACTTCATGTGAAAGTTGATTCATATAGTCCTTTGTTTCATCAGATATTGTTTCCTCAGCTATTTCATTATTCATGAGACATGTTTTAACACTTTTCTTTCGTGGACCCATTGCTGTGTTATCTCCAGTATCAAAGAGCAAATCTTCCCTCTTGATAACTTGAATTCAAAGCACCTGAAAGCAAGAAGAGACTAGAGTAGACTACAGCACACCAACTCCAGACTCAGAAATTATCCCTAGAAAACCTAGTTTTGTAAAACAATGTTTATTTTAAAAAAGAAGGGTACAGACCACATTCAAATTAATAAAAACATTACACAAAATGCACAGAACATCTTTTTCTGAAGAGCAGTAGAGAATATAAAAATGCATTATTTAGAATGAGCAAAAAAATAAATAAAAATAAATAAAATCCAAGGAGTCAGGAGTTCTGGATTCTATTTTGTACTGTTGCTTCCTAACTAATTCACTCAATTTTCCCAAGCATCAATTTCTTTACCTGTAAGGTAAGATAGTTAAACTAGGTAACAAAACCCCTTCCAGTTCTGGGATCTCCTTATTCTAGGACTGCCCCTCACAAAGAAGGTAGAAGAGAAATGTTGGGTTCTAGTCCTGATCTGCCAAACTACTTTTATGAACTTGAGTCACCTTTTAATTCTTCATTTTCCGACCTATAAAGTGAGGGTAAGATTAGACTCTACCAGTGGGTCCCAGGCCCCTTTATAAATCTGATATGAACTACAGACCTTCTGCTCAAAAACTAAACACTATTTACGTACAATTTCAGATGGAGAATAAAATCACCCCTTTCCCTCTCCTGTAAACATTAAGGAGCAAAGGTTAATTCTCTTTTGTGTCAAATGTATGGTTTGTCTGTGTTTTAAATAAGCTTTGGTGACAGAGGAAGAGAGGGGAGGGAGAAAAAGGAAGGGACGGAGGGTAGATGGAGAATTAAAGTCAGATGAGCAGGCACTCAAAGGGCTTTGTTTTATTTTATTGGTCAGGTTAAGAGGGAACCATATAAAAACAGTGTCCTTTAAATAGCATTATCAACTATCACTGGTAAAATTCTTAAAAATGATTTGGACTCAAACTCAGAGAACTCTAGATCAGAGCTTAAACTACATCACGCTGCAGTGATGCACAGAAGTGCAGTTCCAAACCAGTGCATCTCTAGGAATAGTATCTGTTCCATTTCATGTACCACCTTTTCCTTTTTCCTAATTATAATCCTTTACTATTAAAACTTTCTAAAGCGGACTACATGCTTCTATTTTCCTACAAGGTGAACTCAATAAAAGCTTAACCTTTTCTTGATGACCTCAGGTTATCAATATGAATATCCATTATATTCTGTGATACCTCTCCTCAGAGCTATGGAAGTCTGTGGAGTTCCTGGGGATTCTTTGCTTTACAAATAAATGGGAGCAAACTACATGGCTAAGTGAATCCTCAGATTTCCTGTGCCTGTGTGTGTTCTGGTCTCTTCCCTCACTGACAGGTCACTTGTAACTTCTCACAGGTGGCAGCATGCTCACTTCTCCCTGCATTCCACACACGCTCATGTGCACAGACACATCCCTATACCTACCTCTAAGCCCCCCTCTAATTTGTTGCCTCTTCAGCTATGGCCTAGGAAACCAATGAAATACTTTCACACAATTGTGTGCTGATTAGCATCATCAGACACCTAGCAGTACAGGCCTAAGCAATTCTGCAAAGAGTTGGTGCATGAGCTACCTTGCACCGAATTTGTGACATCTCTTTTGCCTTCTCAAAAGCTTATATGTATGTTGTCCATCCCATTTTGGTTAACAGCCTTGGGAGAAATAAAAGTTTGTACTTAGAACTCCCCACAAAAAAAGTTATAAATATACTCACCTGTTTCTATCACTGCCCACCTTTTCCTATTCACTGCCCTCTCCCCAGGAAAATGAATCTTTCCATCTTACAATGGCTCCCAAAACTGCTATAAGGTTATTTTGACCTCCTCCTCATGAAATCCAATAGGCTCTCTTCAAGGCTCCCCCCACCTGACCCATCTGTAGTATGGGCACTGCTAACCACTCTTTCCTTGAAATCCTCACATCATGCGACCCCCAAAGTGATATTCTCTTGGTCCTCTTCATTCCTCTATGACCACTCCTCAGTCTCCTCTGCCAATTCACCCTAGAATCCTCTTCCGCCTGGGGCAACTGTATCCACTCTCAGCGCTTCCACTACTGCTACTACAAAGACACCTCAAAAAAAAAAAAAAAAAAAGAGAATCCACTTCTAGCTCCTATCTCTCTTGAGTTCTGACCTTTACTTCCTCTCAGAAACCTTCATCTCAGTATCTTGAACATCTTCAAAAATATTATGTCCAAACTGAACTCCCTCCACAACCACCACCATTCCTCTCCCAAAACACATTCACACACAGACACACACACCTACTTTCCCTACTCTAGTTTACCATATGCCCAAATCAGAAACTGTGAAATCAGCCTCAATATGTTGTGCTCTCTCACTTCCCAGTCACTTGATTGGCTATTCTTACCAATCTTACCACAAAACATTGCTCTTGCATCCACTTCCACAGGCTTTTAGGCCTCTATCAACCCTCACCTGGGCGACTGCAATGGCTTCCTCAGTGATGTCCCCAGGGCCTGGAACAAAGCCCACCACACAATACCCACAATAAGTAATTTGCTGAATCAATGCTTACCATACCATCCTCCACATTGAAACCAGAATAATCTTTTTAAACCATTCCTGAGTGCGTATTAAGTGAAAAAATTGAGATGTGGATTATTTCAAAAGTATTACCTCATTTGTGTAAGAGAAAAAGGACAAATATGCTCCTGTTTGCATGGGACGTTTCTGGAAAGGCCCACAACAAAGTATCAACAGTGGTTACCTCTGGGGAGAAAAGAGGTTTAGGCAAGTAGTTAAGATTACTTTTCCTACTCTTCTCCATTATTTGAAAATTTAGATTTGTTTTGTATATTATACCTCTCAAAAAACAAACAAACAAAAAACAAATCAGCCTACAAGAAATCCCAGCTTCCACAGGATAAAATCTTTCCAGTCTCATCCCATGGCACCTTCCCAATCTCATCTTTCAATCCTTAACCCCTTGTCCTTCAGGACACTCGCTCCTGCCACACCAATATCCTCAGTTCCCCCAAACATTGATCTTTCATTCCTAATAAGCTATTAACTCTGACTAGAATGTCCTTTCCCTCCCTTTTTTGCCTAAAACAGCACTAATCTGTTTTCAAAATCTAGTTTAAATGTTAAGTCCTCTGTGAAAACTTCTCACCTCTTTCGAGCTCCCTGTTGAGACTTAACATATGCTTCTCCTATAGAAACTTGTGTAGTATTTTTTTGGCCACGTTTCGGCCAGGAAAAGGGAAAGAATCTCAATCTCCTGCATCTATGTGAAAACAAGTCTTTACTCATAATAAATCCTCAAATATCTAATGTATGAACATCCATCAGTCTTTCCATTATTCCAGGTGCATCCAGTAGCTTCAAGGCTGCTAGGAGCCACCTCATTGTCCTCTGAGCATCCTGTTTGCCACCACAGCACTCAAAGATCTCAGCAACGAGCTTATAACCCTGGCAAAAATGCAATCAGATTTTAATCCAATCAGGAAACACAAAACAAATAGCTACCTGCACCTACAAATGCCTCAACAAGACTATTAACCAGTTTCGACCAATCCAACCATGGATGAATTCTCCAGCTCTCATATCTCAGCACATGCTTCACTTTTAAGAATCTTGACAGCTCTAACCTTCCATGAATACCATGTTCTTGACTTTTCATCCTGTAAGTAAAAATTTTTCTTAGCCTTTCTCCCTTCTTTTTCTTCACCAAAACCACACCACTATTTACACCCTCATCTTATGATTCTCTTTTGCTGTTCCTTATTATTTTGCAAGCTGTGATTTTGTGGGAATCAGATTTAATAGCCCCATTGTACAACCAACACTTGAATTTTTAAACCAAACAGACTGCACCTTAAATATCATTGGGTTTATAAAAGTTCACTTGTTTAGAATTCAGAAATATTTACTCACAGATATGACTTTATACAACATTATGCAGAGATCAGGTCCCTAGCAAGCCCACAAAAACCTATTTAACTTACAGTACGCATTAACACTAACTATCGAAGGGCCTAAATTAGCAGCACTAACAAAATTTTAGGTGGAATTATATATATATACATATATATTTATTTTCTATATGATGCCTAGAATTGAAGACTTACTCATGTAGCTACCTACTTGGCAGCAAGTGTAGTGACTCCCCGGCTCTAAGCGTCTGGTGGGGTGCTTGTGGAGATGAACACCAGGGTAAAAGATAAGATCTCCATCCCACATCTAGGGGGCTTAACAGATCAGGACCCACAGCCAGGGAAAGCCATCAGTCCTCTCCAAGTAGGTGTCTTAGAAATATCCAGGAGATAAAGAGCCTCCTCGTTAAAGGATTCATTTACTTGCCCTTACTACCAGTCAAACTCTATAAAGGACAACAAAATTATCTCCACTAAGGTTGGCTTCATCTTCATTGAAGTGGCTATGCCAAGAGTAACAGAGGCCTGGCAACCCTATATGAGAAGAAAACAGGATACAAGACAAGCAAAATCCAAGTGATGATGGCATCTCTCCTGTCTGTGAACCCTCTCTCTCTTAATTGCTTTTCTTTTAGTGGGATGAGGGATAAAAGCAAGTGAGAATGGGAAAGTAGCCTTCCATATCTTGGTTTCTTCCTACCCCTATATCCAACATATCACCTTTTGCCACTTGAGAAACTCAACAAGGCAGGGAAGGTGCAAAGCAGCAGTAGATTAGAAGGGAAAGAGCAAAGGAGGAAAAAGCAACAGTAGGTAAAGATGAAACACTGAAGCGGGGCTAGCAGAGGAGTTAGAGAGGGTAAGGGAGAGATGACTATAAATAATAGGTGAGTATAAATATGTGAAGAATATATTTTGCAGCAGCAGGTGTTATTTCTAGGGTTAGCCAAGTTCTGGAGACTCAGACTCTAAACCTCAAAGAAATGTCATTCTGACAGAAGTATAGAATCCCAGAATGTCAAAAGCTGAAGGGGCCCTCAAAGACTATCCAGTCACACAGTTCTTAATTTTTTGTGGGTCACAACCCCATGTGAGACTATGGTGAAAGCTGCACATCCTCTCCCCAAGAGGAAAATAAAACATACCTCAGACTCATGCACGATGAATTTCATACACAATTTCAGGGGCTTCACAGACACATCAAAGCTCATCCAGAGGTCCTTACCTAAGACCAGCTCCCTCAATTTCCAGATGGACAAACAGAACCAGAGAAGGTAAGTCACTTGCCCAAGGGCACGTATTAAGTGTCCTTCAAACTTCTCAGCCTACACTAGACACCTATCATCAAGTCAGGCTCCGCACCTCGGCTGTCCCTCCGCATTCCAGAGCTATGCCCCAGTACTCCAAGATGGGCTTCTGGATGCTCTGACAGAACTGATGCTGACCACACCCTGCTTCACAAATTAGGGTTTGTGGTCCATCTAATTTAGGGTCCCACACCACAGCTTTTAGCAGTCCTGGGTATCCTACAGTCTTTCGGTGGCAGACCTTAGCCACTGGAAGCATCTTTTTCGTCTGGGTGGTGCAAGTACATTCTAAGTAGTAAGCCTGAGTTATCTATGTGTGTTCTTTAAGCCAGGGGTCCTTTTGTAATAGTTTCTCTTAGGTGTGCTCTTCTCCTTCCAACTGGCCAGTTCAAATCTCCTCTCTGCCCAAACAGAACTACACTATCCTCTATTAATTCAGTTCATTCTGTTTGCTCCCAAATTTATCCCCATCTTTTAATCCCCAACCCTTAAGGCTATCTCCACCGCTTGCAGGGGAGCACTAACATTTCCTTGCAATATCAAGTTCTTTTCCTTTTAGTCCTCTATTTCCACTGTAGAGGTTTTAACACTTACTATTCACAATTCTGAGAATGGCTGATATCTATAAAAATCCTATATAAATCCACTCCTTCACTCCCTAAATGTCACATCTAAAAACCTTCCTATACCTCTACCATCCTGCCAACATCCTCCACCATCCCTGACTTATTCTACTAATTAATTCTTTCCTCAGATCACACCAGGCCTTCCCAGGTGCATGTTTATCTCTTATTAACACACTTTACAGGGCAGAGATAAACCAACTTATCTTACAACTAAACAGAAAACTTAGGGATCTCTTGTTCTATAAAATTTTCATAATTCTGAACCAATTTCTCATTCTGTATCTAATAACAATTCTATGGAGAAACTCCTTTTCTTGATTGCTGTTATCTGTTCATCCATCTAGCTCCTCTATCATTTACTGCCTACTAAGTGCTAGGTGGTGACAAAGTCTTTCTTCCCTTGAAACTTACTGTCTTAGAATGCAGACAGACTCTAACACCAGTTTCTTATAACTCAGTCATTTCCAATACTATAGTTTAAATTACCTTTCATTACCCTCATCAAAAATACCTTTCTCCCATTTAAAACTTCCCCACGTCTTCAATCATCTATCTGGTCCCTGGGATCATGACCTGAGCCGAAGGCAGACGCTTAACAACTGAGCCACCCAGGCACCCCTGGCCTTCAGGTTCTAATGCCTTTCTTTAGTTTCTATTGGCTTCAGCTTGCTCTTATCAAAATAATATTGCATGTCACTTAATCTGACCTAACATCATAGATCCTAACATCAATCATAGAGCTTTTATGTCTACCTAGGATAGCCTCTCTTGCCTAAAGAAGTGCCACACCACATCTACCAAACTGCTTAAATAAAGAACGAACAAACAAACACAGAATTCGAGTGCCAAAAGGGTCTAGGAATCATCCAGTCCAACCCTTCATCTTCTCGATAAGGAAAAGTGAGGCCCAGAGAGGTAAGCTGGCTTGTCCAAATATACAAAGTCAGAAAGTATGAGTCCTGAAGCAAGGATACAGGTCTTAAACTCCAGTGCAGACTAATTTTATTTTACTATGTCACTTCACCTTACTGAAGCCTCATTTTTCCTTTTTCTCTTATGCTATGCCTTAGTGTATTTTTCACTTAAGTGTATCCCTGCAGGCATACATTCATTTAAACAAACACACACAAGGGGTGCCTGACTGGCTCAATTGGTAGAGCATGCGGCTCTTGATCTCGGGGTTTTTAGTCTGAGCCCCATGCTAGGTGTAGATTATTTTAAAATAAAATCTTAAAAAAAAATAAACACACACATACAAGTCTATATTCCTTACCCTAAGAGAACATAAGAATCACAGCACTGCAAATTTTGAAAGGAGGAAAGGACCCTCAGGGATTACCTAAACCAGTAACTGTCAGAAGTTAAAAATTACAAGCACAGATTTTTCAATCTACAGGACTACTCAATATGTAGCTTTCCACATCCCACCGCTTCTCTCCCCCAGAAAATCATGGTCTTATAGAGCCATTATTTTATTCTTCAGTTGTGCTGAGAGTACGGGAAAGAGAATGAAGAACCAGTGACCTAATCCAATGTGCTCATTTGCCAGGTGAGAAATCTCAAGTCCAGAGAGTCCAAAGGAATTTGCCCAAAGTGCCAGCAAGTTAATAGCAGGTTTAAGACAAAAAAACCAAGATCTCCCATTCTTCACGCAGTTGTGTTTTCACACTGCTGGTCTAGATTTATAAAACAAAGTCGTCAGGACAGAGCTTCCCCCTGCACAAGAACCCTCCTAAGTGGCCCTTGGCCAGTTTGGTGCCTGGAAAAATATGGTAGACATCTCTTATCAGTCAACTCCTGGCTATCCAGGAGGCAGGAAGACAAGCCTTTCAGGTCTGTCTCTAAGGAAAGACCCCTTTAAAGGGAGTTGAGAACCTGATCTTCGGAGCTAGGAGAAGCGTTAAGAGGCAACTAACATTTTCATTTTACAGATAAGCAAACTGCGCTACAGAGAGGGTAATGGAACTGGGCAAGGTCACACAGGGAGTCGGTGGCGAGGTAAGGCTAGAACTTGAGGCTCCTGATCCCAGGGCTGGCCGCCTCTCAAAGATGTATTCATTGCGTCTTGCTCAGAGACCTCTCAGTACGCTGACTGCCGGTCTTCCCTAACGTACTGGCTTAAATACTGACAACGTTAAAATCGTAGAATGCGTGACGCCCGGGGTGGGATGGTGTCCCATAAATTGCCCAGGCCAACCCCCCACCCCGCCCCCCATTCTGAGGGAACCAAGACTCAGAGAGGGTTCTTTATGCTAGAATCTTCGGCCAGATCTGGACAAGGTAAGCAAACCTCTCAACCAGGGCCTACAAGGCAAGACCCACAAACTCAATCCCAGCTCTCCCGGGAGCTCTAGGCCTGAAAGGAGCCCGAGACCGAGAGCCCAGGCGGTCGGGAGCCCGGGAGCCCCGGAGCCCCCATCCGGCCGCCTCCACCCCGCCGCCCACACCCCCGGCTCTGCCGCCCGCCGCCGGTCCCCGGGTCCACTCGGCCGCCGCCTCACCTACTCCGGCCCTCCGTCTGTTATTGTGGTTGAGAGGGAGGGAGAAGCGCGACCGACACTTCCCGCGGCCCCCACCGCCGCGGCGCTTCCGCTTCCGCCGCCGCTCGGGCATTTCCGGAGGGTTGCCTTCCGGGGCTGGGCTCGTTCCTCGTGTCCGTGTTGGGTGTGGGACGCAGGCGTCGAGTCACGGCAGCCATGTTGAGTGTGGCAGTTCGTGAGGCGCTGGAGCCGGTCCATCTTACCGCGGCGGCATTGCCGCGCCGGAAGTGCTTAGAGTCGGAGGCGGGGGAGGCAGTTGCTTTTCTGTGGTTCGCAACTTAGTTCGCCGGTGTTCGGCGGCTTTGGGTAAGCTTTTGGACCTTGCGTTTGGCATTTGCAAAACGACTGCGTTCCATTAGGGATTTTTCCAGAATTCGTTTAGCTAAAAAAAGAGAATTTTTTTTTTTTTTTTTTTTGGAGAAGGGTCGCGGGGGACAGTTTGAAGATGTTAATGTTAAATCAGCTCTTCTCTATTTTGGGGACGTTGTTTCTGCACGTAATTAACAGCGTTTTATACGTTTCAAAAGGCTCTCACATGAGTATCTCATTAAGAACTCCCTACCACTCTGACATATGGGCAGGAATCACTTAATCGGTTTTTTTGTTTAATGGATAAAAATTTATCTTCAGAGGTTGATTTACTCAATGTCACACAGGTGGACTGAAACGCAAAATTTTGCCCTCCACATCCCACGTTCTTGCCGCTGCATACATGTAAGTAAAATGGACTAAAATGCATAAATTAAAGTAGATACAAATAACCTTTAGGAAAGTTAGCGTGCATGAGACCCAATTTGACAAGACACAAGGCCAACCAGACGGTTCTGCCGTAGAACGAACTGAAGATGGACTTTGGAAGGGGGGCGCCGTCCTTCCTAGTCCTTTCTTGATGCCAAACCTGGTTTTTCCTCTTTCCCTACTATGGTTTGGCATTATGGGTTTCAGCTTATCATGGCAGTCACAGTTCTAGCTATGCAATTCCAGGTGTCTTGATTTAGGGCTCTGGGAAGAAAAAGCAACAAAGCCTCATCATATTTATATACTGTTCATCTTAATCCCCACTTTCATATTACATTATTCATGTAAGTGAAAATAAAGTCCCGTTGCCATGTTAGTTGCTTCCATCGATTTCTTTCACATTTGAACTTAAATAAATCAAACAGTAAAACAAACCTTGGCTTTTTCCGTTTTCTGGATTATTTAGAAAAACAAATAGGAATTATATATGAAAGTGTCTAGCACTGAGCCTGGCATAGATACAAGTGATTCAATAAAGTTTATTTCAGTGCAAATGGGTTGAATCTTTATTTGAATATATTATTGAATGTGGTTAGCATTCCTCCTTCAGTAAAGAGTACTATGGTGGGACCAAAATACTCACAAATAAGATACGTTTCCTACTTCAAATTTAGAAGGGAAGCAAAAGCTTATGTACAAATACTTTTATAAATGCTGAATAGAGATGTTTTCTGAGTGCTATGAGTGCCTGCTGTCTATAAGTAGACTTAAAAACTAGTTTTAACATTCTTTTTCTAAGATTTTATTTATTCATTTGTGGGGGGCGGGGAGCAGAGGGAGAGGAACAAGCAGACTCCCTGCTTAGTGCAGAGCCAGACGTGGGGCTCAGTCTCAGGACCCTGAGATCATGACCTGAGCCAAAATCAAGAGTTGGACACTTAACCGACTGAGCCACCCAGGTGCCCCGGTTTTAGCATTTTAAGGTAGAAGGTGTGCATCCCTTTACCTCCAAGATTTTTTTGTTCCTTGGTGATGTGGGTTTTTATTAGAGTCCTGAGCTAGTGTTCCCTGCTCTCATACAGTAGCATCATCAGGGAAGCTCTTCCCTCTACAGAGAAATCTGCCCTATACTAAATGGCTCTGAACCACTGTGGGTTTTTTTTTTTTTTTTTTAATTCTTACTCCCTGCTTTTTAATTAATTTTTTAAAGATTTTATTTTTATTTCATTCACGAGAGACAGAGAGAGAGGCAGAAGGAGAAGCAGGCTCCCCCGAGGAACAGGGAGCCTGACGCAGGACTGGATCCCAGGACCCGGGCGCTTAACTGAGTGAGCCACCCAGCCACCTCTTAATTAAAATTTTAAATACCTCTTACTTCTCATACTCCCATAGGTTCTAGCACCAGCCTCTCTTCTCCCTTGAAATGTCTTAGGCCCTTAAATAGGGGCTGAACATTTGTTGGAAGGTCTTAACACTTAAGAGAACAAGCTCTGGTTGAGGATAGGGGACAGGGTTTGTTAGGTCCCCTTATGGCTATGGGGCCTGTGTAATGCAAAACTGCAGGAGGTACCATGCACATTGGGGTCATCCACATTACGCTTGGAGTCAAGTAATGTGCAGAACTCAGCTATGAATTAAATACAGGATTTTTTGAGAAGTATATCCTTTTATAGCTGCTTCAGCTGAGAAACTGTGTATTCAGTGGTCAGCAATGCAGGCTTTACAATTTTAGAAGTTTAGAAAGATCTGCTTCAAGTGTGAGTTCCTCTGCTTACTGGCAGAGACCATGAGCAAGCATTTCAATTCTCAGCTTCAGGTTTGCCAAGTAAAAATGGACATCATTATGGTACCTACATAATAAACCACAGCAGAATTTAGTGGTTAAACACAATTTGTTATTCTGTGGGTTGACTGGATTTGGCTGGGTGGTTCGAGCTTGGGGTCTCTTACACATTTGCAGTCAGATGTCAGCTGAAACTATAGTTAACTTCAGGCTCAAATGAATGTCATGTTATTGGCTATTCAGGCTGGAAGCTCCCTAGGGGCTCAGCTAGAGCTATCCAACAGAGTGCCTGCACATGGCCTCTTTCTCTGGTTTGGGTTTCTCACCACAAAGTGCTTGCTTAGGGGGCTCTCAGAGACCATAAATGCAGAGAGTGAGCTGTTCCAAGCAGTAAAGTAGGACTTATGATCTAGCCTTGGATCCCAGAAGTTACTTCTGTCACAGTCTATTGGTCAAGAAGACACTAAGCCAGCCTAAATTCAAGGGGAAAAGAGTAAGACTCCACCTCTTAATCGAAGGAGTAGCAAAGAATTTGTGGCCATCTTTAATTTACCACACTACCTCATTTATTTGTTTTTAATTTATTTGGACATACGTACGTTTTATTAGCACAGGTAACAAAAAGAAAGCCTGGTAACCCCACCAGTACAAATAGTTTTGAGTCTGCATGTGAATCATTCTTTACATGCTTTTTAATTGTGTAAAAATATACATAACATAAAATTTACCATCTTAAACATTTTTAAGTGTGGACTTCAGAGGCATTTAGTATATTTACATTGCCATGCAACAATTACTACCAGCCACCTCCAGAACTTTTTTTTTTCTCTTCCCAAATTGAAACTCTATACCAGTTAACTCCCATCCCTGCCCACCCCCCAGCCCCTGGCAACTATTGCACTTTTTGTCTCTAGATACAAATCATATTATTTTTTGTCCTTTTGTGTTTGGCCACTTTCACTTAGCATAATGTCTTCAAGGTTCATCCCTGTTGTGTCATGTGTCAGAATTTCCTTCCTTTTTAAGGTTGAATAATACTCCATTGTATGTATATACCACATTTTGTTTGTCCATTCATCCATTGATGGACATTTGGGTTGTTTCTACCTCTTGGCTATTGTGAATAATGCTTCAGTTACCATGAGTATGCAAATATCTCTTCTAGATCTACCCTTCCATTCTTTCACATATATATCCAAAAGTGGATTGCTGGATCATATGGTAGTTTTATTTTTAATTTTTCCATTCAGCTGCACCATTTCACATTCTCACCAGCAGAGCACAAGGATTCCAATTTCTCCACATCTTTGCTCTCTTCTGTTTTTTTTTTGTGAGGAAATATTTGTAACCCACTTAGTGCCTGGCATGCATCAAAAACTCCACAAAGCTTAGCTGTTATTATTTGACTGTCCAGAGCCCTCTTTTCTTTCCTTCTTCTCGCCTATAGTTGAAGTTGCAAGGGCTGAACTCTTAGCATGTGGTATTTCTGAAGTTCATTTTCAAAGCATTTTACACTTTCCCAAGTTACATAAGGAAGTGCTAAGGAAGGATATTGTACATAGGTATATGCATAGAGAATTGCAGTTTCAAAACCAAACACAAGGTGGTAGATTAGGAAAAAAATCCAAAAATATAACAACAATAAAAAAAACAAAACAAGAGAGAATGAAGGAAGGTAGGAAGAGAAAGAGAAACAGGAAAAGGAAAAACCTGCATGGGAGGCTTTTGTAAGCCTGAGCTCTGAGTAAAGCATTAAGCAACAAGGCCTTTGCTTTTTATTTTTATTTTTATTTTGGACCAGACTACACCAGATCAAAGTTATGTCACAGGAAAGTGAAAAGATTGAGGATGAAACTTAAGAAACTAACAAGCTTTAGGGACGCCTGGGTGGCTAAGTCGTTGGGCATCTGCCTTTGGCTCAGGTCATGATCCCAGGGTCCTGGGATCAAGCCCTGCATCAGGCTCCCTGCTCAGGGGGAGACCTGCTTCTCCCTCTCCCCCTGCTTGTGTTCCCTCTCTTGCTGTCTCTCTCTGTCAAATAAAAAAATAAAATCTTTAAAAAAAAAAGAAAAAAGTGACAAGCTTTCTTTTTACAATTACTTGTGTTGTGTTTTCCCTGTCACTACCTCTAGGGCAGGTCTTTTAGCCTGATCTCTAGAGATATCAGAGCACAGAAGTTACTCTTTAGAAAATTGTTTGAAATGTCAAGAGCTATTTACGTTCAGTCGACATTTATTAAAAAGATTTCATGGAACCTGGGAATATATTAGACACTAGGGTGGCAGAGATGACCAGGAACCAGTCTCTGCTCCTAGGCAGGCTGGGAGACATGTTCTGAACAAAGAACACTTCAGGGGAATGCCAGGATGCCCTGCAGCACAGCGGGCACCCAGTGAGTCCAAGCTGTTTGCAGCTACACTTGAAATAACTGCTGAGCACCCTCTTTAACTCACTTTTCCTCCCACTATGGGCTTCTGTGTCACTGCTTCTTAATTGTGTCCCTGTCTCAATCGTCCTGGCTCTAGCCTCTCCCCTGCAAAGTCTTACTTTGATTGTGTTTGTTTTGGTTTTGCATTCTTTTAATCACAGTGTCACTCTACCGGTCATTTAAATACATCATCACATTTAATCCGATGAATTCTGTGACCTACGTACCGCTTACGCCGTTTTATAAACAATGCAACTCAGGTTCAGAGTGGTTAAGTTTTTTGCTAAAGTTCACACAGCTAGTAAATTGCAGAGAATTATTATGAAATCTGAGCTATCTAACTTCAAAACCCATATTCCTCATTACTAAATGGTACACTCTTGTAATTTTTTCCTCCAAATGAAAATCTGATTAATCTTCCTAAAGCATACTGTGCATTATAATGGCTCTTTTGTGATTGAATTTTTAACCTTCATGTATACATTTGTAACTTGTCAATCAGATGTCCAAGGCCCAATACACATTGGTTGTGGCCTACCATTTAAATCTCGTTTCCCTTCACAGTGTGTTCCAGCTGCACACGGGAGTCCCTGTTTGCCCTTGCATACCCTGTGGCTCCCCCTCATGTTAGCTGAGTGAGCAAGTTACCTCCCTCTAAGTAGAAGGTGAATCAGTGTCGTTCAGCTATTACAAGGAAAGAAATGGAAGATGGGCCCCTAGGTGGACCCAGTACTGCAACAGAAACTGATGGTCCTTAAATTCCAAAGATAACAGGGAGAGAACAGTTGTAATTTTTTAAAACTGATTACATTTTGGGCCTCACGTGGTTCATTCATTCAATATATATTTCCTGAGTGCTTGCTCTGGGGTCAGGCATTAGACTAGGTGCAAGGAAACAACTGTGATGGCAAACCTTCCATTTGGTAAGGGAAGACAGATAAATAAGCATCTAGAGGTGAATTGGTTTCTCAAAATTGAACAGATGTGGGGGGTGGGTACACAGTTAAGTTTTATTGAATGAAGGAATTCATGAATGAATGGATAAATCTAATACACTCAATTTTTCCTTTTAAGTGCTTCAATTGCTTCATAAACAAAACCAAATAAATAAACTTTATAATTCTATTCAAGTAAACATATAAGTATGGCAAATGACAACTTCTCAAAATGCCAGTAATATTTATTTTTATTTATTTATTTTTAATTTTTTTTGAAGATTTTATTTATTTATTTGACAGAGAGAGACACAGCAAGAGAGGGAACACAAGCAGGGGGAGTGGGAGAGGGAGAAGCAGGCTTCCTGCGGAGCGGGGAACCCTATGCGGCGCTCGATCCCAGGACCCTGGGATCATGACCTGAGTCGAAGGCAGACGCTTAATGACTGAGCCACCCAGGCGCCCCACCAATAATATTTAGTTTTAACAAAATTCTTATTCTTTCAACTTAAAATTCTAAGTTTAAATCAATACTCAATCAAAAACTTTGAATTAGAATAAGATTCATTCCATTCTATTCTTTAATATGCTGTATTTTCTTAAGACATATTTATGACATTTATAGATTGTTTCTGAACACATAATAGTAATGTAGATATAATTCATATCTTCATTTCTATATTTACATTGAATCTTTGGGGGATTATAAGACACTTAATCATGTAAAAAAAAAACTCTGTTTCCTATGTCTGGGGATTGTAGTTGCATATTAATTGGAGGTGTGTTGGACTGGATCCCAGTATTCCCTTCTTCCCACCCCCACCCCTTTTCCTTTTGGCTCATGAGCAGTAAGGACACTTGACTGGGGAGGTAGCAGCCATTATCTCCTCATGTAGATGAAGTCTGTAAGAGAGATGATAAAACCAGCACTTAAAGACTAGCAGAGGGTAGAGATGGACTCCTGGTATTGTTTAAGTCTGTGGCTGCGCTTGAGTTAAGACCCACCCTGAATTCTCCTAATTGCATGAACCCACACTTTTCTTATTTAGCCTAAGCTAAGTTGCAGTTGGATTTTCATCACTCTTTTTTTAAGATTTATTTATTTATTTATATGAAAGAGAGAGAGAAGGGAGGGACAGAGAGGGAGAGAGAGAATCTCAAGCAGACTCCATACTGAACACAGAGCCCAACACGGGGCTCAATCTCACGACCCTGAGATCATGACCCAAACCTAAACCAAGAGTGGGATGCTTAGCAAACTGAGCCACCCAGGTGCCCTGGATTTTCATCACTCTTAACCAAAAGAATCCTGATATATTTCCTATGATTGCTAGCCATTGTCCTCCCTTATTGTTTCAAACCTTTACAAAACATTTGTTACCCCAAATAGCCTTGAAAGTGCTTGAGGAATGAAGGAAGATGGGGAAGGCCTCACTTGTACCAAAGTGGTAGGGAGTGAGGCATCAGTATCAGGTGAAACGAGAAGCTGATGGAGAACTCTGCAAAATTAGAGATACAGAGCAAGTAGTAAAAACATAAATGCCCTGGGGTCCTTTTACCAAACTTCCCATGGTTTGTGGAATGGGAAGTCAAATAATTTTGTATGTGTCTGAAAGCCTGTTTGAAAGCATGTTTTCCAGAAGGCTTAGATCTCTAGGTGACATTTCCTTACTTTCTACCAAAATAGTAAAGTGTTATTATGATACAAAAGGGCTAAATAATTAATTGTAATAAGGCAAAAAAAAAAAAAAATAGCAGGGGATTGAGTTTTGCACAGGCCTGAGGGCAACCTCAGACTCAGGGGAGGAAAGATGGCATCCAGAAAGGATAGTGTTGACGCATCTGTTGTTTTTGCTTGATTTTCATTCATTTATCCTGGCAATAGTGCCTCAATATTCCTTTGGGGAATAATTCTTTATCCTCTTCTAGTCCCTATAGAGGGGCTGCATCACCCCCGGCTCCTGTGGTGTCTTATAATTCAGGCCATTTCAATGAGCATTAAGCATGTCTGTAGCCATAGCTTGTAGACTGATTCGGGAATCTTATTCCAACTAGTCTAATAAGCCTCAAATCATTTATTAGAAGTTTTAGGAAAGGAAAGCGGCCTTCTACTGAAACTGTTAAGTCTAGAACTGCTTAGATCTGTCACAGGGATGAGGGTGGGGTGGGGTGGTTAATGTCTATCTGAAAAGGAAGACAACATCAAGGAAAGCATGGATGGATCCCAAAAACGGAGAGAAAAAATTCTGGCAACTTTTTCTGAAACTCTCATCTAGCCATATCTGAGTTCAGAGATTCCTCTTGACTTGTCAAGTGTAGGGACCATAGAGATTGCCACACACACACTTTTTTTTTTTTTTTT